>NC_056745.1:405080277-405380277 GCF_019279795.1 Protopterus annectens
AAGGAAAAAAAAAAAAAATTAAAAAAAAAAACCCAAAAAAAAAAATTTTAAAAAAAAAATTTCCCAAAAACAAAAAAATTTAAATTTTTTAAAAGAAAAAAAAAAAATTTTTAAAAAAAACCCCCCGGGTTTTTTTAAAACCCCCCAAAAATTTTTTTTTTTTGGGTTTTTTTGGGTTTTTTTGGGAAAAATTTTTTTTTCCCCCCCCTTCCTTAACCTTGAGACAAGTCTAAGTATTAAGAATCCTTGTAGACACTTGTGGGTATGTCCACAAAAAGCAGCAAAAGACACCAAACAATCACCAAAACAAAGTCCAAGGTACTCAAGAAAGGTGAAGCCAGACAAACGGATCCACTTAGTGCAGTTCTAATGTGAAATACACATACATTAACACATACACATTTAAAACAGCAGCATTTTCATTTCCATCAAGTAGACTTCATCAGATGTGGCTAGACAGATGTAATAATGGTTTTATATCCTCCTTACCAGCTGTTAATTCTGATTAATACTGGAGGAACTAAATGGGATTATACAAAATCAGTACTGATTTTGTATAATCCCATTTAGATCCTCAGTACTGATTTTGTATAGTCCCATTTAGTTCCCCAGTACTGATTTTGTATAATCCCATTTAGTTCCTCCAGTATTAATCAAATTAATCCAAGGGCAAGGAAGAAATGTAAGTTAAAAAACATAAGGGCCTAAGTTAGAAGTTCTGAAAGTCTGTTGGAAGTACCCAAAAAAGACAAAAGAAAATTAAACAAGAATTTTATGTAAAAAGCCTTAGAGAAAACATATACATAACTGTCTGTATATTGCTTGTTCTATCTAGCTCTGCTTGCATGAGATTACAGCTGCATGTATGCATCTATATTACAATCTGACTACTATATGAAGGAAATGGATTCTTACATATTCATCTATATGCAGCAATTAAGTGGGCATTTTATAATATATCTAAGTATAAGGGAAAGAGAGACGCATTCTATGTAACACTAAGCAGAAAATGTAAATTTGTCAGCTGTACTTTTCCAATGCAGCACCTTGCTTGATAAAGAAATCATGTGTAACAACTGTTCTAAGAAAGCCTGGATGGCACTTCTGTTCCCATAAAAGATGAACTTGAAGTACTGGAAGAATTCAGTGTTATCCGGACAGATCTAAATAGCTGGGAGTCTGTTTGAACCGTTGAAAAAATGACAGTAAACCACTAGTCTGCTCTCATCAATGCAGCAAAAATTAGCCAATGTTTCTAACTGGTGGACAATGAATCATTTTAACAGCTTTCCAAATTTTATGAAAACAATAACTTCAAAAAGGAATGCAGTGTCTTTTGAATTTCCCTCAGACTTCTGCTGGATAATTTTTTGAAATTATACACTCTTCTTGCAACAAAACTAAAAATAACTTTACAAGTGCCATTAACAACCCAAGGCTGGTGAGTGCCTTTCTTTAGGGACTTGAAAACAGGAATTACATCTGAATGCCTGATGATCTGTTGCAGCTGAGATTTATTATGCATTTTCTGCAGAATTAGGAAGGTGTTGATTATTTTTTAACATCTTTAAAAAAACTGTTTAAGCAGACAAGCTGTGATCTAGAATTCTGATGCAGTGGTTATTGGCTAAGGGTATTATTGCACTTTCTGCACTTTCTAAGTGATTATTTTTCTGCTAGAAATTAGTGGATAGCGTATACTGCATTGTATGCGCTAACTACAGTAACATTTTGATGCTGCTGCTTTATTTCTGCTAAATACATATTATATAGAATATAGAATTTGTGTAGTTTTTTGGGAAAGATTATGCATTATTACAACACAGAAATTTCTAATTGGAAATTACCTGTCAGTATCTCGGACATGGAGAAGGAGTACAAAATGCAATTACAATGAGACATGTCTGACAAAACTATTAAATTGTTGGTTTAAAGGTAAATGCATAAAACTGAATGAATGTATTTTGATGAATGAGTGCAAGAGAAATCCACTAGACATCCAAATGGCAGGCAGAGATGTTGGAAGACATAAGGCATGGTTCTGTGTAGAAATACATAAAACAGTTTAGGTTTTTAACAGCTATGACTGTTACACACACAAGGAAAGTTAGTTAGTGTACAGCAGAAAAAATACATATCTAAATAGCTGGCAAAAAGCTAGCAGGAAAAGGTCAGGATTCCAGCATGGGGACATGCCTATACTTACCTTTCTATTGCAAGTTCAACTGCCAAGCCTTCATATTTTATTTTCTGAATGAAACAAAACAGATGTAACAGCAGAATTCATGATTCAAACCACTTTTTCCAGAGTAGCTTTACACCACTGCACCCCCACACAATCTTGCTATTTAAATATACCAACTCTTGAGACTGCTGTAAGTCAGAGAAATACTCAAAAGTCTGAAATTCTGGTATCTTATCTATCTTCTCTCTAACGAGTACTTTAATTTCAGATAGTCTGAGGACATTACAGTGGAATTATGGCCCTTGAAATATCACTGGGAAACCGTTTAAATTAGATTATGTCCATCAAATGTGCTCTCAATGTGAATCTTATTACCCTTAACAACAAATGTAATACAAATGGTCCCAACATCTGATAAAAAAAAACGTTCAACAACGGAGTCATCTTAAGTGCTTTCATCCTTTAATACATAGACTTCATCAGAAAAGAACACATTTAAAACATTTAAATACTTCCTTTAACACGCGTAATTGTAAATCTAATCAGTATCATAATGTTACTGATACATGATAATCCTCATTTATAAATACATCAAATACATCTTAAAATACCCATATAATAAGACAAAGAATAATGAAAATAAATACAACTGCAGATTATTTTGCCCTAATTACCTATAACTGCATCGGAGCTGAATGGGGGAGGGGCACCAACCACAAATCTGATCTGTGATATACAACAATAAGTATCCTGCTTTTTTGCTTATTTTTTTACTAGTCATTGCTTATTCTAACCATTTAAAGCACTTAGTCTGCTGCCTACTGTTTTGTACTGTAGTTTATTGCTATAAACTAATCTGCACTATTGTACTGAAATTGTCTGCCTTACAGGGCCTGTTAAATCACATTTTGTTACCGCTACACTGTTTGTAAAGCTTTTTTAGGTAGTTTCACTATGTGAAAGGCATTAACTGGAAAATTTCTCCATTTGTTAAGCATCTGCTTGCTCTGATTTTCTGCCATGGAGTGCATCATTTCACGGATTGCTTCTCTAGTCTCTCCTTTTGCTCATATTTATCTGTTTAAAACTTTAAATTTAGCAGGTCACTGCTGTGTTTCTGCTGTGATAAACATTTCTGTAGTGTTTTCTGCCTAAAATAGTGTAGCTAGTAGCTGTAGCATAGCATAGTCCCAGTACAGGTTTGCTGTCTCTGGGCCTGTTTGTTTGTTTGGTGGTTGTTTGTTCTGAGCACATGTTCCAGGCCATCTTGATTAGCAGAAGCCTTTCACCTTAGAGAGAATTGTGTGCAGTACCCCATTCCCTTTGGGATTTCTTCCTCAAAGATCTTGGGATTTTTTGGGATAGACTTGGGAATTTTTTTGGGGGTTTTTACGCAAAACTTGGAAAATTTTTACTTTTGCTTGATTAAATGATAAAAGGTTTAAACCCCTTTTCCCCTTACCCCAAAAGTTTTTAAAAAAAAAAAAAAGAAAAAAAAAAAAAAAAAAAAAAAAAAAGAGAAAAAAAAAAAGGGGGGGGGGGGGGGGGGGGGGCGGGGGGGGGGGGGGGGGTTTTTTAAAAAGAAAACTGTTAGAAAAACCCTTTTCAAGGTTCATAAAAATTAAAAGTAATTAAAAAACCTAACCTTTAAATTACCAAAAAACCCAAAGGTTTTTTTTTAAACCCGCCCCCAAATTTTTGGAAAATTTTTTAAAAATTAAAAAGGATTTTGGGGGGCGGGTTTTATAAAAAAAAAAAAAAAAAAAAAAAAAAAAGGGGAAGAAAAGGAAAGGGCCTACCTACAAAGGTAGTAAACTTAAGTTAAAATGCAGAGGCTAAGGGAGAAAGAAAAGAACAGAGAGATACCAACAATAGTATCTAGAATATGCTAGCACAAGGGTAAAAAGGATTGAAGACGGCTGGAGAGATTTAAGATGGCAAAAAAGGTACAAAAAAAATCACTTCTCTATATTGAAAGCTGTGTCAGTACTGATTTTGTATAATCCCATTTAGTTCCTCAGTACTGATTTTGTATAGTCCCATTTAGTTCCCCAGTACTGATTTTGTATAATCCCATTTAGTTCCTCCAGTATTAATCAGAATTAACAGCTGGTAAGGAGGATATAAAAACATTGTTGCATCCGTCTATCCACATCTGATGAAGTCTACTTGACAGAAACAAAAACGCTGTTTTAAATGTGTATGCGTTAATGTATGTGTATTTCATATTAAAACTGCATTAAGTGGATCCATTTGGCTGGCTTCACCTTTCTTGGGTACCTTGTACTTGAGCAAATCCAAATTAAGGGTATGCTAGCAGGTGTTTCCTTCTTCTCTGTAGAACTGATTGGTTTAAGATTCACCACAGCAGTGATAAATACTGAAAATGGAATGCTAGATATGTGAGGAACTTGCCAGGACAGCAAGTTTTTGACTTCTTTTCTTTGGTGTAGCTGCCCTGCCCTAGGTGGTTTGTTTTTATGTTTTTCTTTGGTTGCTTATATCCTTCTTTAAGCCCCATCATGCATTGTTCTTCCTTATCTAGATTGTCTGGAGAAATATTACCACTCATTCATCAGACAGTCTTGCATAGAAAAAGAGAGAGAAACCAGCACAGAGTACCTAGGTGAAGCCTGCTAAGGAGCAGTGAGAATGTGTTACTGAAGACAAAAGATGGAAAGACTGCTGCAGACTTTCCTGTGAGGTGAAGGTCTCTACCCTGATAGGCCTAAATGACTCAAATTCTGCAAACAGCATTAACTAGGTCCTTGTTTACTGTTGCATGTGGTCGAGAATCATCAGGAAGCAACACATGGCTTGGTACCAGCTCTGCATTCATTGGTGCTGAATATGACAACATGAAACAGAAAGTGTCGACTGGCACTGAGAGCACTGGAGCTAACCTAACTACTTAGCTGATCAAAAGTCAGTGTTAAGGAAGTTGGCACAAGTACAACAGCAGGGCAGACTTGCACCACTGATGCCAAAAATGCAAGCTGTGGCCAGTACAGCATCTGGTAAGGAGCCAGTGCTGAGAAGGGACTGGAAAGACTGTTTCCATGTAATCTGGCCAGTAGCAGCACTGGTGTTAAATGCAAAGGCCTAAGAAAAGGTAACACTGGGGCCACTGCTAGCAGTGGGCTTCAGGGTCAGCAGTCTGGTAATCAACACCAAGTAAAGAAGAGACTTGATTTGGGGAAACCAATAATACAGAACCCTCAGACATTATGAATTCTACCAATTTCTCAAAGTTGGACTGGCGGGCGGGGGGGGAGGTGGTAGTGCTACAGCAAAACAGTTCCAAGGGCAAGGAAGAAATGTAAGCTAAAAAACATAAGGGCCTAAGTTAGAAGTTCTGAAAGTCTGTTGGAAGTACCCAAAAAAGACAAAAGAAAATTAAACAAGAATTTTATGTAAAAAGACTTGGAGAAAACATATACATAACTGGCTGTATATTGCTTGTTATATCTAGCTCTGCTTGCATGAGATTACAGCTGCATGTATGCATCTATATTACAATCTGACTACTATATGGAGGAAATGGACTCTTACATATTCATCTATATGTAAGCAGTTAAGTGGGCATTTTATAATATATCTAAGTATAAGGAAAAGAGAGATGCATTCTATGTAACACTAAGCAGAAAATGTAAATTTGTCATCTGTACTTTTCCAATGCAGCACCTTGCTTGATAAAGAAATCATGTGTAACAACTGTTGTGAGAAAGCCTGGATGGCACTTCTGTTCCCATAAGAGATGGACTTGAAGTACTGGAAGAATTCAGTGTTATCCGGACAGATCTAAATAGCTGGGAGTCTGTTTGAACTGCTGAAAAAATGACAGTAAACCACTAGTTCCGTTCAATAATGCAGTAAAAATTAAATAATGTTTCTAACTGGTGGACAATGAATCATTTTAAACAGCTTTCCAAATTTTATGAAAACAATAACTTCAAAAGGAATGCAGTGTCTTTTTGAATTTCCTCAGACTTCTGCTGGATAATTTTTTGAAATTATACACACTTCTTGCAACAAAACTAAAAATAACTTTACAAGTGCCATTAACAACCAAGGCTGGTGAGTGCCTTTCTTGAAGGACTTGAAATAGGAATTACATCTGAATGTCTGATGATCTGTTGCAGCTGAAAGATTTATTATGCATTTTCTGCAGAATTAGGAAGGTGTTGATTATTTTGTAACATCTTTAAAAAAAACTGTTTAAGCAGACAAGCTGTGATCTAGAATTCTGATGCAGTGGTTATTGGCTAAGGGCATTATTACACTTTCTGCAGACATTTTTTCTGTTAGAAATTGGTGGATAGTGTATACGTATTGTACAGTGCTAACTACAGTAACATTTTGATGCTGCTGCTTTATTTCTGCTAATACATATTATATAGAATATAGAATTTGTGTAGTTTTTTGGGAAAGATTATGCATTATTATACCATGATCCCCCCAAAACGTGCACGCTGATTGGCCAGCGTGCCCGTTGTAAATCGAGTTATACTAATGGAAAAAGGTCCGGTCGCGGACTTTTCCATTAGTATAACTTTCTAAACACTGTCTCGCTATGTTAAATGGGTTTAACATGGCGAGACCTTTAAAAACACGGAGATCTCCGTTGCTTATTTTAAAGCTGTCTCATGTTAGACCCATTTAACATAGCGATGTTAAACAACGGAGAAAGCAAGATCTCGTTGCTTTTAGTGTCCGCTATGTTAAATGAGTTTAACATGGCGAGACAGTTTTAAAATAAGCAGCGGTGATGTCCGTTGCTTATTTTAAAACTGTCTCGCTATGTTAAACTCATTTAACATAGCGAGACATAAAAACGGAGATCTTGCTTTCTCAGCTTTTGCTCTGATGTACTGCGCAGGCGCCAGTACATCAGAACTGCCGGATGCCAGACATCTGCGGAAGGGCAGTAAACAGGCATTATACTATGCCATTATTTAAGAAAAGTAACAGTTTCTTTTCTTAAATAATGTCGTAATATAACAATAACCACGGAATTGTGGGTAATGCTAAATTACCACGGTTGGCTTTGTTTGGTCTCTCGGGCTTACTCGGGACCAAACCACGCCAACCGTGGGTAAATTACCACCAGGCGTGGATGCTATATTACAACACAGAAATTTCTAATAGGAAATTACCTGTCAGTATCTCGTACATGGAGGAGGAGTACAAAATGCAATTACAATGCGACATGTCTGACAAAACTGTATTAAATTGTTACTTTAAAGGTAAATGCATAAAACTGAATGAATGTATTTTGATGAATGAGTGCAAGAAAAATCCACTAGACATCCAAATGGCAGGCAGAGATGTTATAAGACATAAGGCATGGTTCTGTGTAGAAATACATAAAACAGTTTAGGTTTTTAACAGCTATGACTGTTGCACACACAAGGAAAGGTTATGTACAGCAGAAAAAAATACATATATCTAAATAGCTGGCAAAAAGCTAGCAGGAAAAGGTCAGGATTCCAGCATGGGGACATGCCTATACTTACCTTTCTATTGCAAGTTCAAGTGCCAAGCCTTCATATTTTATTTTCTGAATGAAACAATACAGATGTAACAGCAGAATTCATGATTCAAACCACTTTTTACAGAGTAGCTTTACACCACTGCACCCCCACACAATCTTGCTATTTAAATATACCAACTCTGAGACTGCTGTACCTGTAAGTCAGAGAAATGCTCAAAAGTCTGAAATTGTGGTATCTTATCTATCTTCTCTCTAACAAGTACTTTAATTTCAGATAGTCTGAGGACATTACAGTGGAATTATGGCCCTTGAAATATCACTGGGAAACCGTTAAATTAGATTATGTCCATCAAATGTGCTCTCAATGTGAATCTTATTACCCTTAACAACAAATGTAATATAAATGGTCCCAACACCTGATAAAAAAAACTTTCAACAACTGAGTCATCTTAAGTGCTTTCATCCTTTAATACATAGACTTCATCAGAAAAGAACACATTTAAAACATTTAAATACTTCTCCTTTAACATCATGTAATTGTAACGAATCAGTAATTACAATGTTACTGATACATGATAATCATTTATAAATACATCAAATACATCTTAAAAATACCATATAATAAGACAAAGAATAATGAAAAATAAATACAACTGCAGATTATTTTGTTCCACTACCTATAATCAGACTGAGCTGAATGGAGGAGGGACACCGACCACAACTCTGATCTGTGATATACAACAAGTATCCTGCTTTTTTGCTTATTTTTTTTTTTTACTAGTCATTGCTTATTCTAACCATTTAAAGCACTTAGTCTGCTGCCTACTGTTTTTTACTGTATTTTATTGCTATAAACTAATCTGCACTATTGTACTGAAATTGTCTGCCTTACAGGGCCTGTTAAATCACATTTGTTACTGCCACACTGTTTGTAAAGCTTTTTTAGGTAGTTTCACTATGTGAAAGGTATTAACTGGAAAATTTCTCCATTTGTTAAGCATCTGCTTGCTCTGATTTTCTGCCATGGAGTGCATCATTTCACGGATTGCTTCTCTCTAGTCTCTCCTTGCTCATTTATCTGTTTAAAACTTTAAATTTAGCAGGTCACTGCTGTGTTTCTGCTGTGATAAACATTTCTGTAGTGTTTTCTGCCTAAAATAGTGTAGCTAGTAGCTGTAGCATAGTCCCAGTACAGGTTTGCTGTCTCTGGGCCTGTTTGTTTGTTTGCAGTGGTTGTTTGTTCTGAGCACATGTTCCAGGCCATCTTGGATTAGCAGAAGCCTTTCTTCACCTTAGAGAGAATTGTGTGCAGTACTCCCATTCCTTGGGATTTCTTCCCCAAGATCTTGGGATTTTGGGGATAGACTTGGGATTTAGGGATTTTGCCACATAATCTTGAATCTTGGGCTTTTTACTTGCTGATGCTGATAAACAGGTAAACTTTTCATACAATGTTTAAGATCTAGAGACTGTAGACTACTTTCATAAATATGTATAAAACCTACTAAATTACACCCATGGTCACGGCCCAATAGATTTATTAAAGATGTGCGGTTATCTAACCTCCCTACTCTGACTGGGGAACATATCATCTCCAGCCTACACTTACACTTGAAGGTGTTTTAATAAGAACTCAAGGATTTGTGCTGCTGCCGACTGGTTCCTGATAATCACTTGTAAATAACTTACTTATAAATTTTGTCTTTATGTATCTATAGCACTATATTCATGCTCTGATGTCAACGCTGCAGCTTTATTGACCTGATATCTGGATTTTAAAACTCTACCACTCACTGTGGCATAAGTCCAAGACCAAGGGGCTTCTGGTTTGGTGGTTGATTACTATCAGAAGTATTGCTGGTTTGCAGTTTGACCCAAGAACTATTTACTGATCTTAAGGGTTTTTTGTCATTGTTTTTGTCATTCAGGTAAGATTCTAAATATTTGTTAATGACAGAGAGCTGTCGTATGTAGCGTAACTGGCACTTTGGAATTTTAGCAGTTTTAAAAATATCACAGATATGATCTTGTAGATTGCAATGACTTTAGGTTGTTTGGGCATTGTGTGTTACTTGATGAACTGCTGGGAAATCAGTACGGGTTTGGAACTGTATTCCCTTCATGTTTTACAGCTGGGGTACTTTTCCACTGAAGTTTTAGTGTGGTGGTTATCATCTTGGGAGAACTTAGCCAGAGGCTGGGTAGGGCAGTCACCGAACATGCTTGACCAATCCGCGAGATATTATTTCACTATTCTGTAGTCGTTTTGTTTGGTGTCCGTACATTTACGGTGGTGAAAGACAGCAGAGGAACTACGGTGTCTTATTGCTAGCTTCATCAGCAACTGCCTCCTGCCTGCAGGTGTGGTGCACTTACCATTTAGGGAACAGACTTGAACATTTTGGTTCAAGTGTAATATGGACAGTCTCCTTGGCTCTCTCCAAAATATGTTCCAATTTAAAATGCTTTTTTTGCAGGTAAAACTTCGCTTGGACTGTTTGTGCATTTTTCTGTTACAGATACATTTTTATTTATTTTATTATTTGTTGATGGTGTAGTGCTCAACGGATTAGGGACAGCCACTGACACATTTAAACTATTAGCACAAATAACTTGAAATGTTGAGAAAATAAGAGAATGTGAGTTAATACACATTTTCTGAAATAAAAGATGCAACTTTATGTCCAATACAGTAATTACCCATAACTAGTGCAAAGTCTCACATTTCCATAAAAGCCCTGCTGTGGGCATTTGAGCAGGTCATCTCCTGATTTCTGTTGTTTTAACTTGCTTAACTCCCAAGTTCACCATGCACTCTGTGCCAGATGTTGTTACTAGTTAGGAGCTAACTAATGCAATGTATGTTACGGGAAAGTGCGCGCCTGTCCAGATTTTCACAGACTATCCACATTTTTTGCCTTATATTTTTTGTCTGTTTCTCAAAATTATGGTTTCTGACAAATCATTGAGGATCAAAAAGTCACAAAGATCAGTTAACATAAATCCTGTTATTCTATCTGTAGATCAGTGAGTGAGTGTGTATATTAAACCTAGTCAGTCACTGCACTTAGCACATGCATCTGTATTTCATCATAGGACCGTGCCAAAAAGCTTACGTTACTCTGATTTAGTCCACCAGCATTTCTTACAGTTATACAATACACTACAAGTGTATAATGACTGATGTTAACAGTTTTAATTCTGATTTTGTCATCATGGCATCATCTGAAGAGGAATCTTGCATACCGCCTGGTAAGAAAGCAAAGGTTTGGTACAGACAACCATTCAAGAACAAATGGATGAAAAGCAATGAATTTAAACTTTGGCTTAAACTAGAGACAGGAGATAAATATGTGGCAAGAAGTACAGTTTGCACATCCTGTACAACTTGAAAGCAAAATGAAGCAAAATGGAGCACAATTAGTAGTAATATTTTTTCATAAACAGACCATTCCTAACATTGACGGTATGGTTGCTAAAGCTGAAATAGCTTTAACTGCATATTTGTGGCAGAACATAAATGTTCTTTTTTGTCACATGGATCTGGTTAGGTCTGTAAAGACTGCATTTCCTGACAATCAAACTGCTCAGAAATTCACTTTGAATCACACAAAGGCTTCCCATGTGTTACAGGATGGCTTGACATACACACAGCTTTGTAGTGTATTAGACATGTGCAAGTCTCAGACATTTTCTGTCCTCATCGACAGTGCACTGACACTTCAGTTATGCAAACTCTTGAGGTTGTCATGAGATTTTTTGATGTTAAGACTTTGGACAGTTGTCAATGCACTTTTTGATCTAATCGTGGTTGACGATGATACGGCTGCTGGCTTGTACAACTCATTCAAGCATCTAATGATTTCCAGTGACATTCCACTTAACATTATTGGTTTTGGCTACAACTGTGCCACAATGATGGGGCAGAACAATGGTTTCCAGGTTCTCTTGAAGGCAGACGTGCCGCATGTGTTTATGGGTTGCATTTGTCATTTGGTGGCATTCTGCACAAATCATGCCAGTCAAAGCCTGCCGTTGTGGCTGGAAGCATTTGTGAAGGACATTTGCTTTTACTTTGCACGTAGCAGCAAGCAGAATCACACATTCAATTTGATCCAGAATGTCATCGGTGTGCAAAAGCAGTGAATGTTAAAGGTATTTCAAACTCGATGGCTCTCACGTGGCGAAGTTATTGAATGGATTATTGAACAGTGGGAGGCCCTCAAACTTTGCTTTCAGTCTAAAGCACAGACCAACATAGTCAATTGTGCAGGCCACATATAGCAGACAATGCAAAATGTGGGGACAAAACATGCTCTTAATTCCTTGGCTACATGCTCAAGAAAGTGAATGCCATGAATGTTGAATTTCAGTCACAACAGTTCAGATTACACAAATCGTTGGCAATGTTTATTCGTAATGAGGCTGTGGTTTCATGTGCATTGTTGGATATTGACCCACTGGATACATCTCTGTACAAGGCAATTGTTGATGTTGAACTTGGTGACAGATGTGAGTCCCTGTTGGTGAAACAACTTTTGGGTGACAAGGAGAAATTTTTCTGAAAGGACGCTTTGTCTTTTCTAACGGAGCTGCACTCTCAGATTCGTAAATGCTTCCCATTCTCCAGAAGTTCATAGGTTGGTACTAGGCTATCGGCCCTAGGGCCTATACAAGCCTAGCCATAACAATTCCCTGGCTATTTCTTCCCACAGTATTTACTTCCCTGGACCCCTGTCTAGCAGGGCGACTGATGTGATTCCCCGGGTTGAATTTCCTATCTCCCATCCAATCATCAAGGTTCCTTTTGAAGAGGGCCAAAGAGGCGCTCTTGCTTGACGGTTCGGTGTTGGCTCAACTGAAACTGCTGGATCCAGTTGAAGCACTGGGAACCAGAGTTGCTACTGACAAGAATTATGTCAGGCCATCTATTATCCCAAATGCAGCTCATTTTCCTAATCTCTTACCAAAACATATGCTGGATACCCTGCAGGATCAGTGGCAAGCACTTCATTTTGCAAAGATTCACTGAGCCATCTGGCTAAATGTGAGCCACCCAACTTCTGGAAGAAAGTTGGTGATGTAATGGATGGCAACAACGAGTGCAAATTTGGAATAATTTCCAACTGTTACATTCCTTGGCTTGTGTTGAGAGAATTTTTTCACAAGTTAATCTGTCAAAAATGAAGCTGTCCAATTCATTATAGTGTCACACAGTTGCTGACAGAGTTTTGGCAAAGCAGGCAATTATGAAGCAGAGAGAAGAATGTCATTCCTGGACCCCCCCAAGTCACTTGTAGAGGATGTCATGGAGGGAAGATGCCATTCACGATATACGGAACATCAGAAACAGCAGCAGCAATCAGAAACAATGTTGTTCTGGGATCAAACAGTGACAGAGAATCAGATGAATACACATGCTCAAGATGTCTGATAGACACGTTATTGTAACTTGTGAATATTGATGTGATCTCATGTTTTCTTTGTCAGTTGTATACTAAGCATTTATCTGAATAACAAATGATTGTTTTGTGTAAACACATTTCATGTATCATCACGATTTTTTCAGAATTTTCAGTTTTTGGGGATTTTTAGTACAATTTTGGGATTTTTTTGTGGCAAGACCTTGGGATTTCTGAAAATGGAGAGTGGGAGCACTGATTGTGTAGCTTTGCAGTTGCCCGCCACCTATTGTAAATTTGATCTGGGACACTCCTCCCAGTCCAGTGTCATTAGCTCATTCTACCCAATACAGAGAAAACATTTGGGAAGGCCAACCCCCTTAGTTTCTTAACCTTGAATTATCTCCTTTCTCCCTTTCCATTTTATTATAAATAAAAAAAAAAAAAACTTTATTCAACTGCTTGTATTTGTGTTTCCTCCTACTTCATCGTGGTTTTTCTGCTACTTGTTCTCTAAAGTGTTCAATTGCATCATCATTTCTGATGCATTTATTACGGCTTGTTTTTAGCCTGTTTAAATTTTAAGTGTTATTCTAAGCCTCTTAATTTTGGTTTAAGCAGTTGGGCTTTAGGCCTACCCCTTAGCTCTCTCCCTGGCCTCTCTCCCTCAGATTTTGACAAATATTGATGGACAGTTTCCTATGGTTTCTCCTGCCAGCCTAGTTGATATGGGCATCCTGAGACAGTGTAGCAACTGCCTCATGTAAATGGACAACCATCTACTACTACCACCTAGGAACACCATTTGTGAGACATGCAATTACATAAAGAAGCTAGAGGTTATGCTCTCTCCCTCACAAGCCAGTATATCTGGCACTGAGAAGGTTGTCAAAATCACTACACCTCAAACGCCACCCACATCTACACAATGCACATCCACATATGCGGAGGTTCTCAGCAAAACCAAACCCAAACAAAGGAGACTTCAGAGGCAAAAACATATGAGAACTCCATAACCATCCACACCACATACCATGCATAGCCCACACACCAGTGTCTCGCAACTACTAAGACCTAACCATCAACCCAACATATTAGTCATAGGAGACTCCATTGTGAAACACACAGCTATGCCTCTCACCAGGCTGGAAAAGGAGAAAGTCACTGTTAGTTGTTTGTCAGGTGCCAGAGTCTGCCATATCACACACGCACTCAAGTCTCTCAGCAAAAGGTACTGTTACAACTCTGTCATCGTCCATGTTGGCATGAACGACTTCAGACATACCTCCATGGACTATATGAAGAGAGACATGATGGAGCTCACTGAATGTGTCCCAGGCAGGTAGGTCCCTAGCCTTAAGCAGCATTCTAGCATCACCCAGAATGATGCCTCAGTACAAACAGAAAAGGATTGCCTTTTAACAATTGGCTTAGTTTCTGGTGTCATTCCAGGGGGATGCAATGCCTGACAGCCTGGGAATATATGATCGACAAACCACAATGCTTTGCTAGAGATGGCCTGCATCGGTCTCACTTGGGCTTCAGGCTTCTGGCAAAGGCCCTTGCCTCCCCCATAGTGCCTTTTTTTAGTAAAAGTCATGAGGTCAATACTACCAATATAAAAATTTCAGTAAAACACAAATTAAAGGCCATGCTGCTAAACACCAGGAGTCTAAACATGAAACTGCACTCATTGCAAGCATTCTTCCTGGAAGATGCTGACATTTGTGCAGTCACAGAAACCTGGTTCAAAGCTGCGGAGAGCACCCTAGCCTTAGCTGGTTGCTCATTCTATCATACATTCAGACCCCAAAATGTGGGCAGCAAAACCAAAGGAGGTGGAGTTTCAATATATATTAAAGACACACACACACACACACACACACACACACACACACACACACACACACACACACACACACACACACACACAGGCTGATCAAACAGTATGATGCACAGGAGACACTCCAGGTGCAGTTAACCACTGACAAAATTATAGACAGCTACAGGCCCCCAAATTTGAAAGTTGCCCACTCCACCTATCTGGACCTCTTCAAATCTATCAAGATTCAACCCTTTACCCTGATCATGGGTGACTAATTACCCAACCATAGATTGGAAAAACTACTCATGCCAGAAGATAAATGCCCAGAGATTGCTCAATTTGATCAATGCAAATGCCTTGGAACAGCTAGTTGATACAACCACAAGAAGTGGTAATATCTTGGACTTGGTACTAACCAATATGAGTAACCACTGCAGCACCCCTACGGTATTATCCTCCCTGGTAATATCCAACCATAAAGTGGTCACTTTCAATGTCACCATCTCCCCTGACCCCCCTCTAGCTAGGGTCAACAAAAAAACTTCTGCAAAGCTGATTACAACCTCTGGAGGGATGGTATAAACAGCTTCACAGCCCCCTCCCCCACTGTAGGAACTGGCACCAATATCTTAATCTACACCAAAGTACTACACAAGCATTTATAAAGATGCATGGAATCAGGAATACCCGACAAGACACAATTATCCTCTGCAAGGAAGAGTAAACCTGTCTGGTGGACATCTGCAATAAACTATATAACAAAAGGAAAAAATTGCAGTCCAGGACCAATAAGGAGCAGGTGCAACATTGGAAGCAATCTCTGCTTAGCCTGAACAAGCAAATAAGAGCATTAGTGAAATCCTCTAAAGCAGACTTAAGAGTCCAAACTGGCCACATCTACTAGAAACAATCATAAGGCCTTCTTCACCTATGTCAGTAATCTCAAAGGAAGCACCCAGATCTGTTCAGAACTGGTGGTCAAGGCCACCACATACACAAATGCTGTAGATATAGCCCTCTAGTGGCGGACAGATTCAGTGAAAACTTCTCCCCTCTGTCCCCCCATCAGTAAATCAGGACATCCCTAGTACCTGCCCCACACCCCTTATCTCTAGGGAACAGGTCATCATTGCTCTCTCAAAGGCAAAAAGTACAGCCTCCATGAGACCTGATAACATCCCGGGCTGCATCCTACATGAATTTGCAGCACCATTAGGCACCCTATTCAACCAAAGCCTGAGTACCAGCTTTCTCCCAAGTGCAGGACAGCCACAGTCATCCCTTTACACAAAAGGTGGAGCACCCACCGATCCAGGAAATTATAGACCCATCAGCCTAACTAGCCTGATCTGCAAGGCCATGGAACGGATTATCATGGACCTCACTAACAGGGACATTAGCAACCTCCAAACAATAGACTCCACACAGTCTGGCTTTATCAAGGGGTGGTCATGTCTGTTAAATCTGGTTGACTTCTTTGAAACAAACAAACAGTCACCAAAGCCATGGACATGGGAAAGACACACCACCTATCTTGACCTGGCCAAAGTCTTTGACACTATTCCCCACTCAGGCATAGTAGATAAACTCTCTCAACTAGGCATCAATCCATATGTTACCAAACAGGTAGCAAACTGGCTCACTAATAGAACCCACCTAATCAAAATAGGGGAAGCTACCTCAAGCAGTAGACTCATTACGAGTGGCATACCCCCAGGGATCGGTCTTGCGGCCTCTGTTATTCGAAATATACTTCTCTGAGGTGCAGGCCAAAACCAGTGGGCTATGGCTGACCAAGTTTGCAGATGACTGCAATCTGGGCACAGTCATCAATTTCCCAAGTGATGTGGATGTCCTCCAAGAGGGTCTCACCCAAACAAATGACTGGTGCCAGAAACATGGCCTCAAGCTGAATGCCAAAACATGCATCATCATCCCCTTTGGGGGGAGTGCTGTCTTTACATATTATCACATTAATGACAACATCCTAAGTACACAATCAGTAGTGAGGGATTTGGGCACCCAGGTTGATAGCAACCTGACTTTTGACCACCATGTTGCTTCTGTTGTGCAGAAAGCTTTCTACATGGCCCACCTCATAAGTAAAGGTATCTCATCCAGGGACAAAGAGGTCATAACA
The DNA here is from genome assembly GCF_019279795.1 of Protopterus annectens. NCBI lineage: Eukaryota > Metazoa > Chordata > Ceratodontiformes > Protopteridae > Protopterus > Protopterus annectens. The sequence continues at coordinate 405,097,324 of NC_056745.1, forward strand.
TCCCTGTATTCTTCCCTTATAAGGCATCTTTGGCATGTACCTTGCAAAGCACATGCAGCAGCTGGAGAGACCACAGAGGTTCCTCACCAGGAAAATTCAGGGTCTCAAACATCTACCCTACACAGATACCTCTACTCAGTTTCTTACAGACTCCTCAGAGGTGACCTCTGTCTGGCATACAAAGCAATCTCAGACCCCGCCTTGATGGGACTGCTGCATATTACAAGTCAAGCTCCACTCGAGCAACCCATACGTGCAACCTCAACCTGGTCTGTGATATCAATAGGACTTGTTGATGGGACAGATTTGTGTCCCAGAGACTCCCCCATCTGTGGAACAGACTCCCTCTCCACGTCAAGCAGAGTACCTCATTATCCATTTTTAAGTGCAACCTGGATAACTGGATGGGGAACCGAAAATACACCCTTGGGATTCCACCTGTATCCCTGCTGGACAGGGTCGGGTGCTGACTTGTCTAAACATGGGCTAAATTTTTGGCTAGGCTTATAAGGGCCTCAGGGACAATAACCTAGTAATCTCCCATAATATACTTTTAATTTAAATAAACAGTTAATGGAAATCACATCATTTAAACCTGGTGGGACTCCTGCATTTAATTTCATTTGCCACAACATTTTTTTCTGCTCTAGTTCTGTTTTCCATGGTCCCCCTCCCTCAGGGTTTTCTGCATTCTCCCCACTTCAAAAAATAATAATTTATGTGTGGGATGAACCTCCCTTATTATTACAAGGTGTTGGGACCATTTACGTTATATTTGTGGCTTTGTTCGTAGTTTAGTGGTGGGTTTGTACAGCAAGACTGTACTACCCTTCCCATGAGGTGGGAGAAGAACCGCTGTGTCTCACAATCCTTCCTTACTGAAGGATAAAGTTGCACAGAAAATTGGTAGCTTATACTAAGCCTTTACCCCAGTTCATAAACATTAGCTTCTCTGTACAGAGTGGATAGGGCAGACTGGCTAGATTTTCATCACTGTACGCCTGAGGTTTCCTTTTGAAAAATGCGTATGGAAAGAGAAGGCCCTGAAAAAAGCTTAAACTTTCTACCAAAGGGACACCAGCATTTTTTATGTATAACAGAAACAACAACTTATGTTTTCTAAAACAAACTAGCCTAAATACAGAGAAATGGATGAAAAGACACAGTTTCCTTAGGATGGAATATTTCATCCTGATTATCTGTACATCATCCTCTAGTCTTGGGGAATCACAGTGCCTCAAATGATCATTGGGAGATATTTCTATACTGGTTCCTAATAAAAGTGCCAGCAATTTAGCATTATACTACTTCGGCATACCAGTGAGACTTTGCAAACAATACTGAGGAAGGCATGCCGAGAGAAAAAATAAGACAGAAAAAAAGGAAGATTCTTGTGAGAAGAAAAACACAAACATATGTTACCAACCCCTTTATATCCTTAGACTGCAGCTTCAAAATACAAATCTCAGCTTGCAAAACAAACAAAAAAATGCAAAAGGAGATACAACAGGTGTACCTGAAAATATTAATAGAAATATTTTCAATGACACTGAGTTACCCACATAAGTTACCCTGCAAGATCAGCAGGGGAAGCTCAAGGAAATAAACCCTCAAGCTCCCTTGTTATTAGACTCTGCTTAAGCAGAGCAAGGGATTAGTACCTCTTTCTACACCACAAGAAAGTGTTTAACTGGTTTTCTTTCCTTCACAATCTTTATACGGAAACATCCTTTCAGCATCACCCTCCTCAATCTTGGAACAGGTAGATTACAAGAAGTCCATTCAGTACAAGTAAAAGAGTTGGGGACTAATCAGAACTTGTCAAACCGAGGAAAGAAAAGACTGCAATAATCTTGAACCATTTATGCATAAAGTGTGGCCAACAACTTTGGTCATTTACAGGAATATATAGAGTATTTTGAATCAAAGGGCATGTCTATAAAGCATGCATATTAACATTTCTAAAGTATCAGAGGCAGTTCGGTTACCGAGTATTTCAGCAAATACTGAAGTGTAAAACACAAGTTAGGGACAAAACTACTGTAAACAAGGATAACTCCTGCAGAGGCTACCTACTGTAATTTGAGACACTGAATTGTGAGCCCTGGAATTATGGGGGGGGTGTCTGAAAGTAAAAGAAAAGAATGGATGTCGAACACTGCTGTTTTCATTTACAATCGTTTGTTTTGCAGGAGGCAAGCGTATCTGCACCTCTTGATGTGGGAGACAGGACCACTACACCTCCTGAACTTTATAAGCCCACTACACCTCCTGAACTTTATAAGCTCACTACACCTCCTGAACTTTATACACACACAGATTCAAATATTAACATACCTCAGAATAAAAAAAAAATACTCCAAGTAACAGCAACCTCCAACTTGGTATATTTAAGTCAGTATTTTCAGTCAGTCGGTGTCGCTACTCCAGAGTCGCACTAACAGGCTTCAGAATATTAAACGGTTGCCCTTTCAAACAAGACAGCTAAAGATGCTGGTTTCGGACAAAGATATTATTAATGGCAGTTTAAAAAAAATTAAACTAGAGTAACTTTCATTGATTCAAGACAGAACAAGAGAAAAAGGAAAACTTTCCTGGAAGTGAACTGCCAGTCTTTCACACTGATCACTTTTGGCATCCTTGAGTAACATCCTTGTAATGCCAAAGGAATAGCTTTTACTTTGTTCCTGTGTATCACAGCATATCACATGTGGGAAAGGGGAGGAAAAGAAGAGTTCTGGTAACAGGGAATGGTATGCCTTGGACTTTTCACCCCATTGCTCAACACATTTGTCAAAACTGTAACTTGTCAAAAACCATGCTTGCAAGAAACAGAAATACAGCTAGCAATGAATTTCATACATTTGGACACGTCGAGATTTTACTGTTTTTTCCTATTAATACTATGCATATTAATTTACTGGACTAAGGCTTTATCCTGTCCTTAAATGGATAGTAGCACACCCTTTGGAATATCTGCATACAGAAGCAGTGACCATGGTATGTACTTTAGAAGACAGATAATGCAAAGAATGCAAAAGGATTTGCAAATAGCTAGCAGTTCCACTGGCCTTAAAAGTAGCAACCTTCAGGGTTAGCAGAGCACTATAATGCTGTTTCGGAACATAACTAGCTAAGACATGCAGGCAAACAGGCCTAAAGTTACTGTATTTTCTACCGCTGGCACTGAAGAGCATGAAAGCTCAATGCCACACAAAACCGGGGCTAATTCTGAAAAATTATTTTGGGTCATCCTCCAAAACTTCCCTGGCTCTCCTCCAAGACATTTTAAAAGAATATGTACATAAATCATATTTAATTACAAAGTATTGCACAGCATTAAGTAAATATGTGAGAAAATTAGTAACAAGCAACTTAAGCATTCCCTGCTCCTTAAAGAGCATTGCCTTCACTTCTAGCCAATTAATGATAACCTGATTCTGGAGCATTGGGGAAAAAAACTTTTTGAATCCAGATGAATTGGCTCTGCCCAGCTATTTCTACAACTCCTTTACATGTATTAAAATCTGAGAACTTCTGTACTGTATTTCTGCTTCACATTGCAAGGAGACTATTTGGAGAATGACATGATATTAGATATCTCAAGTAATCAGTAACTGAAAAATCATCATCATAGATTTCTCTGTGCATACTTGAGTGCGGCACTGGAAAGCTCCTATGAAGGGTTCAAGAGAATGAACATGTGGTTTAAAACCACTACAAATAAGAAATGCAACACCAGCAACTCCCTATTCCCCCCTTAGCAGCCCCCACCCTAGCCATTCCAGTGTTCCATTACTGGACTATTTCTCCCCGCTACCATAAACACTGTTAAAACCTGTCAGTGTGCATAATGCTTTCTTATTTACTTCTAGAAGGATTACAGATATTGAAATAAAATAGCACAGACACTGATAGCCATTTGCTAAACAAACAAAACAGTCTCACAATGAAAACAGACTTAGCATGAGAAGTAAACTTATCTGCTCTTGAAATTCACACTCATTGAAACAGCATTAAACCCCACATTCAAACAAAATGCATCTGGCCAGTAGAGAATTACGTTTACCTTTGGGCTTTTTTCAAACCATAGGCTCCTTGCACACATTTTAAGGCCACGCATACATGTACGCGAGCATTGATTCACTTTCAAGACTGTATTAAATTACATCTCTTGTATAATACAGCACCACTTGCTAGAATGCATCTTAAATTTGTATTGAATGGTCTTCCCGTAAGCAATGAAACAAAATGTATGAACCAATAATGACAAAACTACCCATTTCAGGAAATTTCAACTATAAAAGGCCACTCAGACATCTGTCATTACAATCCACCAATGTAAGTCAATAAGCACAATCTCTGCAAAAGTAAAAGTCATCCATATAATTCCACATAAGAGAGATCTGCAACTAATGAAGAGGTTGCTACTGGAAAACAACTTTACATCTCAGTGGTTCATCTACAAATTCAGTGACTGCTACCCTTGAAAAATTAATTGCCTATGTCACATTACTCTGCTACACTTTGCTGTGAGGGAAAGGTTGGTTTGCTTTTTATTTGTTGTATTTTGTATTAGTTTATTGTCTTTTTATATTCTGAGTGCTGTGATTTGTTTTCTTTACCTTGTGTTTTGCTTGTGTTCTGCTTTTAACTGCATATTAAAACTTTAACTGCATATTAAAACTTCAAAAGACACCACAGCTCTGTCTGTTGCGAGTCAGGCAGAAATTAGAACTGATCAATTAAGGACTCATACATAAGACAGAAGAGGTTACTTAAGGTTAATCATTTGTGAACTGAGGGGGTGGAGCTAGGAACTAAACCTTCTATTTAAGGGGCAAAATAAAACATTTCAGAGCTTTATTGGAAAGGCTCACCCAGACTCTGCTACACTTTGCTGTGAGGAAAAGGGTGCTTTTTATTTGTTGTATTTTGTATTAGTTTATTGCCTTTTTATAATTTGAGTGCTGTGATTTGTTTTCTTTACCTTGTGTTTTGCTTGTGTTCTGCTTTTAACTGCATATTAAAACTTCAAAAGACACCACAGCTCTGTCTCTTGTGAGTCAGGCAGAACTTAAATATCACTGTCTTTCTAGTTGCCTGCATCTTATGTTAATCTGACCAGATATCTCATTTCCTCTCTGCTTTCACTGGCTTGTGTGAGTAAGCACATTTTCATTTTGTGAAATCACTCCCCTTCAACTATTTAAATTTATTGGCCATTCTACTGTATTCCATAGTACCGGAATACAAAAGTGATCACCCCCTTTCAATCTATCTTGCTGTTTTAAAAAGTGACTCTCCATTAAAACTTAACTTTTTAGACAAGTAAAACTTAAGTTACCTACTTTCATGTCTAACTTCTCTAGTGCACACTGCAATGTTTAGGATAAACCATTTTTTTTCATCTTACCTTTAAGCATCCCTGTGACTAGCACTTGCTCTAATACTTGCTGGAAAGCACTAGGAAACCTTAAACTGATATAAGCACTCAACTCTCCATATTAATAAGGAGAAATTAATCATAGGCACTAAACAGCCTATAATTGCAAAGTACCTTGCTAAGGTAAGGGAAAACAGCTACTGTACTTTTCAAAAAAAAGAACCAAACCAGGCATGTCCAAGGGTCAGCTTCTGTTGATTTCTCCTGTCCGCCTGTTTATCTGGGCATACTGGGGCAATGCAGCAATTGCCTCATGTACACAGACAACCCTCTCCTCCTACCACCCAGCACTACAACCTGTGAGAGATGCACTTACATAGCCAAACTGGAAGCAAAGCTCTCTCCACCAAAGATTGTGCTAGACAGTCAAGAGGAGAAGGGAGAAGGTTAACTCCCGCACTACACCTCAAGCAACACATAGTCCTTCTATACTCACACCACCAACACCCACACATAGCAACACTAAATACACATATGCGGAGGCCCTTAACTGTAACCTGCCCAAGCAACAAAGACCTCTGAAGCTGAAACGCAAACAAACACCAATCACAACCAAAGTGTCACATAGCTCACAACGCCAGTGTGCCACCCAGCAACAGCCCCCAAGGCAAAACAACGTACCTAACACTTTAGTCATAGGTGACTCTATAGTCAGGCACACTGATGTCCCACTCACCTGGCTGAACAAGGAGAAAATTAGTGAGCTGCCTGTCGGGTGCCAGGATCCGCCACATAACTCATGCACTCAAGTCACTCCACAAGTACTAATATGACTCTGTCATTGTCCATGTTGGAGTAAATGAAGTAAGACGTACCTCCCTGGACTACATGAAAAGAGACATGGAAAAGCTCTCGGATCATGTGGCCCAGGCAGGTATGACCCTAGCCCTGAGTAGCATCCTGCCTTCGCCCAGAATAATACCACAATATAAGGAAAAAATGACTGACTTCAAGAATTGGCCAAGCTTCTGGTGTCATTCAAAGGGCATCCAGTATCTGTCTGCCTGGGATGACATGACTGACATACCACTATGCTTTGCCAGAGATGGTCTGCACCTGTCGCCCCTGGGATTCAGGTTACTGGCTAAGGCTCTTGCCAACCCTATAGTGCCTTTTGTAGGCAAAGTTCAAAGGAAAAAAACACCACCATAACAGGTACAAGCATGCAAAATCTGAAGGTAATGCTACTCGATGCTAGAAGTCTAAACCTCAAAATGCACGCTCTCGAGGCGCTCCTAAAAATGGAGAACATTGATATCTGTGTAGTAACAGAGACCTGGTTCAAGGCTCCGGAGAGCACCTCTGCAATACCAGGCTACAACTTTTACCACACTTTTTCGGCCACCAAACTAGGATCGAAACACAAAGGTGGAGGAGTGTCCGTATTCACCAAGGATATTCACACCACCAGGTTAGCTGCCCAACACAATGCGTTTGAAATTCTCCAGGTGCAACGAACACTAGGTAAGACTGCAATCCAAATTGTAACTTGCTATACATCCCCCACCATACACCAAGATTCTCACTACACCTTTCTAAACATACTGAAAAAATATTAATATACAACCAACCACCCTAATACTGGGTGATTTCAACTATCCTGCCATTAACTGGGAAAACTACTCGTGTACCAACAACCTTTGTCCAACGGTTCTTGGAATTCATAAATTCCAATGCCCTGGATCAACTAATCCATAGTCCCACCAGGGGCTCCAATATCCTAGACCTGGACACTACCAACATGGGAAATCGATGCTCCACACCTATGGTCACCCCCTCATTGGAAAGGTCATACGATAAGCTAATCACCCTTAACATCCACATCCCACCCCCAGCCCCCAGTAAGGAAACCTCCATAAAAAAACTTCTCCAAAGCCAACTTCATGCTACTCAAGTCAGAAGTTACAAACTTCATGACACCCATGCAGGCGGGAACTGAAAGTTCGACTGCTGAGTCCCACACTATGGCAATGTATGAGCACATCCACTCATGCATGAATCATGCCATCCCAAATAGAACCAAGATGCTCTACTCCAAAAAAAGGAAGCCAATCTGGTGGTCCCCTGCCATAAACAAACTTTATAACAAAAGGAAGAAACTGTTGCAGAAGAGAGGAAAATCCCAGGATGCAAAAAACCTCCCTTACCAGCCTCAGTAAGAAGCTGAGATCCCACATAAAATCCTCCAAAGCTAGTTACAAAAATAAAATTGCCAAAGATTCCAAAGACAACCACAAGGCATTCTATAACTATGTCAAGAATCTAAATGGCAATGCTCAGATCTGCTTTGAGCTACAACAGAATGGCATTAAATATACTGATCCCAAGGATATTGCCAATATCCTGGCAGATCGATTCAGTGCCAACTTCATCCCCCTCTCACCCCCTAAATGGCCCATCTCAATACTGGAAGATTGTAAAATTCCGGTAATAATGGCCACACAGGTAAAAAAACGCACTCTCCAAAGCTAAGAATATAGCATCCATGGGACCGGATGACATCCCGGGCTGTGTACTACATGAACTACAAAATGAACTGGCACCTCACCTAAGTGTCATGTTTAATCATACCCTCACCTCAGGCTTTGTGCCCACTGAGTGGCACACAGCTACAGTTATCCCACTCCACAAAGGGGGATCCACCTTGGATCCCAGAACTACTGCCCCATCAGTCTGACGAGCCTGATCTGCAAGGCCATGGAACTTATAAACAAAGACATTGGCAACCTTAAAACACTGGACCCCACCCAGTTTGGTTTCGTGAAGGGCCAATCTTGTCTCCTGAACCGGACTGACATCTTTGAACCATTCTCCAGAGCCGTGGACAAGGGTAAGGCAGTCCCCACACAGCCTATCTGGACCTCGCCAAAGCCTTTGACACCATCCCCCACTCTGGAATTATAGATAAACTTACTAAGCTGGGCATTAATCCCTACGTCACTCTATGCGTTGCCAACTGGCTTACTGACAGAACCCACACTGTAAAAGTAGCTGACTCCAAATCCAGCTCCAGACAAGTGGAGTACCTCAGGGTTCAGTCCTGGGACCTCTCGTTTGGCATCTACTTCTCTAAAGTACAGGCCAACACTAAGGGACTCTGGCTACCAAAGTTTGCAGATTACTGCAAACTGGGAGCCATTATTGAATCCCCAAATTATGTGGATACTCTACAAAAGGGCCTTACAGAAACAGATGCTTGGTGCCAGAGCCATGGGCTCAAGCTCAATGCCAAGAAATGCATAGTTATCCCCTTTGGGGAAAAAACATGTACCCATGAATTACCACATAGGTGGCAGTACGCTAAACACCAAAAGTGTGATAAGAGACTTGGGGACACAGGTGGACAGTGGTCTCACCTTCAATAACGACATCGCCACAACAGTCAGGAAATCCTTCTATATGGCACACCTCATCACCAAGGGCTTTTCATCCAGAAAAAAGGAGGTCATTGTCCCACTGTACTCATCCCTCATTAGACCCATTATAGAATACAATGCCCCATTTGGTATATACCTCTCAAGACATCTGCAACAACTGGAAAGGCCGCAGAAATACCTCACCAAAAGAATCACAGGCCTAAAGCAGATGCCCTATGCTGACTGCCTTAAAAAACTCCAGCTATACTCTGTAGCATATCGTCTACTCCGGGGCGATCTCTGCTTAACATACAAGGCCATGTCAAACCCAGAGCTGTTGGACATGCTACAGAAAGAAATCTCAGTCCCTCAGAGCCACACGCTCCAGGGATCTAAACCTTGTCATCACAATAAACAAAACATGCTGGAGGGATAGGTTCCTGACTCAGACACTCCCCAGACTCTGGAACAGACTGCCCATACATGTCAAGCAGAGCACCTCTTTGGCCCTCTTCAAAAGGAACCTTGATGATTGGATGGGAGAAACGAAATTCACCCGGGGGATCACGTCAGTCACACTGATAAGACAGGGGTCCAGGGAAGTAAACAGTGTGGGAAAAAATACTCTGAGTTGTTATGGCTAGGCTTGTATAGGCCCTAGGGCTGTCAGCCTAGTACCAACCTATGAACCTATAAAAAAATGGTAAGCTGGTAATATTTCCATACGGTATGACTGACAAGTTCATAGTTACTGGGCATCTCATGCAAGACAGGACACACTCAAAAGTGCAGACCCACATCCCCCTTAAAATGCACCAAATAAATCTGCAATCTCTCTCTAAAGCAGTATGAATAGCTGTTGTGAGAGGTGATCCTCTCAATAAATGAGGATACTGAAGTACAGAGGTAAAAACTGGAAGAATCACTGCTGCCTCAGTTAAAAAGGAGCTATCAAACCTATTTTAGCTTTCTCCTTCAGCATTTTACAGGATTGTCTGAATCAGAAGGATTAACAGCGAAACATGAAAGCCCCTGTGCTTCAATTCCACAGGAAGGAACTCCGCTCTATCCAAAAGAGAAAAAAAGCCTACCATTCAGTAGAAAAGCATTAGATATACTGAAGGATCGCACCACATGCGTCTGAAGAAAAAATAGAGCATTTATTTACCATTCTAGATCCAGATGAATCTTGTGACTGGTCTGCCATAATACAGCAAAATCGCCCAAAAGATAAGCTCCAATGAGATTGATGGTTGTAGACATTCAGTACATCCTGCAGACTGGACAACACTAACTCCCCCTTACCTATTTACATACCATACTACCATTGCAATAAACTGCCTGAACCCTACTGGACAGTGAAAGAAGTCTCAGTACTTCCAAAGCCATTTATAGTCACCTGCTGTCTGCTCCGAGATAAAGATCAAATGTCATGCACCATAATGAAACATAAATGGGCTTCTGACTCAGAAGCAGCACCCACTATAAGAATCTGGTGAGGATAACAAGGACAAAAGGTGCTCCTTGTGATACTCTGAAAAATTGCCTCCCACCATTTTAATTTTTTTTAAGAGAAGAAATCTTGGAAGATGAATTTTCTCAGATCAGGGTTGAAGAATTTCATAAACTGTAGTACTGAAATTTCCTCATGTAATGTTTTGCCTGCTGAACCACTGGAACACTTGTGGACACGTGACCTAGGAAGGACAGATACAGTTATCAAACCAGACTTGCTTGCCGTCAGTCTTAATGGTGGCCACCATTTTGACAGCCATGTCTACACAGAGAACAATCCTCACTACCACGGAATTCAGTTCTGTTTAGGAACAAATACATTTTGATGAGAAGGGAGAAAGTCAAACTTATCAAATATTCCAGTGAATCCAGAAGGGGAATAAAAGATCTTAAGTAATCCAGGAATTGTTTTTCATAACCATAGGTAGGAGTGTCTGAGTCAGTATGAAAGCTGTAATGGCTGGATCCAAACTTTTAATACAATTCATGGGCTTACTGTTGCACCCAAAATAGAACTGCAACACAGAAAATTATATTTTTTTTGGGGGGGTGGGGGTTCACACAACACTAAAGTGCCATCCAGTGTTCCACAGTGCCAGATGAGGAGTGAAAATCTCAGAAGAGCATCTGCACTTTTTTTTTGGGGGGGGGGGGCACAACCTCACCCTCTAAGGCAAGAACAAGCTCTTTCTTTCTACACATTATTTTGTTGGCAGGGTCACAAAAGGAGGGATAGCAATCCGTTTAATAGCTGCGGAGAGTTTGGGTTTGTTCAGTTCACCTGCGATATAAAATGAAATGGGGATACTTCTCTCTCTCTGTGGCCCACTCTCAAGTAACACCCTCCCTAAACAAGCAAAACAGCTGTGAGCCTCAGTGCTTGTTTAGATAATATACAGTGAATGGAATGCAACCAAAGTAGTAGTCATCAAAGCAATATGAATTCCAAGGCCTTCACGGCCAGGAGGACTACTGGCAATGCCAACTGGCTGATGTGCAGACCTTCTTTTCCAGGAGGATCTTTGCTCCCAAAACTGTGCTATAATCAAGGTAAGATCCCCCAGCCCTGCCAGCAAAAGCTTTAGGGCTTCCAAGGAGGTTTAGCTGCAAGAAATGGAGGCCAACCAAGAGGGCATATTACTTCAGATTATAGTGACAGAGGTCCAACACCAGAAGAGCTAAGAGCATATGCTGACTCTGGAGCTACTGACAGCTGAATCTATTGCAACACCAATATCCTCAGCTATGCAAATGGCATCCATTAACTCTAGAAGAGATACAAGGGCCCAAGCCTGGACTTTGCTACATGTCCACACCCAAGATGCCACAGCCATAACTCCTTAAGTCCTACGAGCTGGAAGAACTGCCACTGAATAGCTCCCCAGATCCATGTCTACAAAGGCAATTCTCTGTATAAATAAGAAAATACTGGTCTCCATGTACACTTAAGCCTGGGGGCTGAAACCCCAGAAGTTTTAAGCTAAGAGATGTTTTCAGGAAGTACATCAAAAAGGCTGCCAGTATCCAGTTATCAAAGTACGGAAATAAGCAGAAGTCCTTCTCCTGCAAGTCTTTGGTTACTGTTGGATGAAATCAATGAATTAAGTCCAAAATAGGATTAAATGAGCAAATACTATTGGATGCAAAAAAGGCGAAAACAAACCTACTCCCTTGTTCTGAATGATGGACATTCTATAGACAATCTCTAGGACAAGGCCGTCACAAAGGATCAGCTCTACAATGCCAGGTGAGGCATTTGCCAAATTCAGCAATGGGCCTGTAAAGAGCATCCACCTTCTTATGTGCCACAACAGCAGAATCAGGATGTTTCAATGCTGGCAGAATAGTATATCTGATAACCAGCCCATGGATGGGAAGACTCATCTTCTGTATTCTATTACATTTAAATATTTCTTGGGGAAAGAATGGGTTGAGCTAAGGTCTGTCCACAGTGGACTATCAAGACCTTCAAAGGTCTCCAAACTGATCATCAAGGAGAGCTGGAAGTAGTGCATGACTGCCCAGTATTTATCTCTGAGACAATGGCCTCTAGGTCTTCAAACTTCTCAAATCACTCCTGAGAAGAAGGGATCACATGTCAACTCAGGTCTAGACAGGAGCTCCCTCAGTCGCAGGAGTAAACTTACAGTGTTTCTCATGCCGAGTTGTCAGGCAGAAGGAACTAGTCAGCATTTACCTACTAAAAACATGGGAAAGAGAGGTCTTCAATAAGTCCAGTACTTCCCTCTAGCCATATTCTTTAAAGGTATGGACTCGCATCCAAGATTCAAGATACCCGTTTGATGTCTATCAATGTATTTATCTACTAGGACATACCTAATGGGCAAGGACCATTTATAAGGGAGACCCAAGAAAAGATTTGCATACAAAATTAAAAAGGGAAGAAACACTTGTAAAGCAATCAATTCTAATAACGTAGGGTAGAGACAAGCTTTAGAATAGAGAGAGGTAAACAGAGCTGTCTGTTGGCTGAGACACCAGTAGAAAATGCTTTAGATTATGTGGTCATGAACACGGAATATTAGCCATTCAAAACAGTGACAGTTACATACTTCATTAATTTATAATGTTTGGTATTGCATGATTACAAGTATGGAAATGTTGATTAATACACTGAAGAAATAAAACAGTATTTACAAATGCAAACAAATGAGCTCATCTAGGTTTCGAGTAAAAGGCTTCAGAGACCATGGCAGAAGGGTGCCAGAATAAAGCAGCAGCAGTGTGATAGGTAATATAAATTGCTTGCTGTGAAGGACTATTCAAAGACCAGATCACCATAAAACACTCACAGAAAGGTGTTGCTAAGTGTGGTTATAATGGTCAGTTAACATCAAATACATGCAGTAATGTACTAGTTAACTAAGCACATGTTTTTTAAAAGCTATAGCATATGAGTCAACTTGACAAAGATGCATGTGAGAGCAAGTTGCATGTAGGCATCTGACCAAATGGCTAGTCTCCCAAAGCTCTACAGATGCATGGATGTGAGCAGACTCCTCCCTACATCACAACATACATTTTTGTCTTGGACAAAAGATTCTGCCCCTTCCATCTTCTGCACTTTTATGCAGGTGAACTGCAGAGGGAAGAACTTTCCATACTTCAGAAAGATTTAACTGCAATGCACTGACTTTAGGTACCAGGAGTAAATAGCAGGTATTGACAAGGAAAAAGGTAGCAATTTTCTCAGTTCCTGCACCTCCCCTGCCTCTTGAGGCCCACAGGACTATCCTGGAAAGAGGAGAAATGAGGGAGAAAGCTTGTACTGCAACAGTGACCCTACTTGACTATCTATTCTTATGATGAATTTCTAAAATTACTACATTATGTTCATTATAAGGCTCACTGTTGCAGTACAATTTCTGACATATGGAAATGCTCCCACAGCTACATCAGGAATAGTGTGGTAGAAAATGTGCAAAGGTTGTCCTATCGTGCCCTTTATAAATGCCCTTGAAGGACAGCAGTCCCAATCCCTGCTATAACAATGTGTAGCTAGAGGATCATGTGAATGCCTTACAAATGCTGTGCGTCAAGAAATTCCTTTAAGGACCACTATGTGCTTCTGCAAGTTTCCTCTGTTCTGACATGTCTTTTTTTCCCCTACCTTTTGACTATAACATTATATAGTATTCCCACTGCTGATGTGAATCATTATTTAACCATTTCTCTCATCCACCATACCTGTGGCTCCAGTACTGTGAGCCACCTTTCACTTTGTAACATTCTCATGCTGCTGTGGGTGTGTGCTGCAAAAGGTTTGCAATAGCGCCCATTGTTTTTTGCTTGCTGACAAATAACTGCCTAAGGACTGCCTTTTTCCAATCTTTTTCACCCTGGAAATGGTCTAATTCAATTATGCATGCAGCTGAGTCTTTCAACTCCTTCTTTGCATGCAATAAAAATGGGAGACTGTGGAATTGGGAGAACTAATCCTATTCTCTAGAGTTACTGGAATCATTTATACTTCTGCAGTTTTTTAGCTTCATTTTATCCCCTAATCTGAACATTCCAGTGATTACTGCCCATAATTTCACATACTGCTTACCTTAGAAAATGCATGCTAACGTGAACAGTGTCATTCAAGCAAATTTCTAAGTTTATAAGAGTAATGTTTAGATATTTGTGCCTCTGTTACTGTTGACTTTTTCTAAATTCTTCAGCAAAGAAGCTCAAAGGGATAAAACTGATGCAAAGTAATGCCCCACTGCGTCTGCTGATTTTTTGTGTAAGGACATTATTTTTTTCCTTGCTCTTTCTTAGGCTTCCCATCCACTGTCTTTCTTTGTCTAAGACTCGTTATAATGCTTTGTGGCTCAACCTGAAGCCTTTATACAACTCCTTTGCATTAACTGGCAGTTCTGTAAATTAATAACATGTTTGTATTACCAAAAATGCAGATTTATACACAAGTTTGAGATTGCCACCTCTGAGTATTGCCTTTTCTCCTAGGGTTGGCTAGCTTAGAGTTGGGTGTGTATAGGTTTAGGCTGCTACACTTCTTAATGCTCTATTTACCTTTATTTGAACATCAAAATTCATGTCTGTGTGTCAAAGAAGATTTGGTTTTCTGGCAAGTCGTTCATGATTAAAATCACTTCATATCCTACAGAAAATGCATACTAATGCAAAGCTTGATATATTAGGGTCCATCTAAGTTTGACAGAAAAATAAACAAAAAAGGTTATGAACGGTTGATGATCTACTTCCTGTGGTATTGACAATGATTCCTTTCGCCTTCGTTTGCCTTCTGTACGACCATGTCACCACAACTATTTTCTTGTATTTTGTTTCGTTTTTTTTTCCAGAAGCTGTACATTGGACCAGTATTTTACACCCTTTAAACTCTATGTATCACAGCTTAAAGGGCATCTGGCATGAACTGCATGGTTAGCAAATATCGATTAATGAATAAGTCCACAAGTTTGTAAAGTAAAATTGTAGTAAAAAGTCAATGGAAATCAGTGGTGCAGACTACATTAATAGTAATTTCCTATGAACTGCGAAAGTGTTTATCATAATAAGTGTTAACATTTTGGACATAATTTATTTCTTCTTTTGTGCCCTACTGAGCAAATGATATATTTTAAGCAGAAGACACTATTGCTGAATATTTTGTCCATTTGGTTATGAGGTTTTGCCAACTCAAATTCAGTACTGTCTGAGCATTATATTACGAATAAGGTATTAACTTAGTGCAAGTAGTGTTAGTTATATTTATCAGTTACACAGCTACTTCAAGCTACATTCTTTTTGGGTCATGGGACAGACAAGAACGCATTACTTATGTAGAAAACTTACTAAAATTATTAAAACATATTTTGTATTGTGACACAATCTCAATCATTTACAGACAGAAGACATAGGCATGTTATACTTCCCTCCTGATTAAAATTACTGCTTCATAAATGAGTAGTTTTGCAGTGTCCAAGGAAAAAAAGCTAGTGTGACAATGAAGATGTACATTAGGCTTCAGATCGGCATTGATCGGACCAAGAATACTGTAATGATGAAAAGGGGGTAGGGAATTAGGGAGCCAGCAGTGGTGATCTGAAAAAAAAAAAAACAGCACTGCTTAGTAGCAAGTCCTGGTATCCACCTGCATACCGTTGTTTTGAAAGGAGTCCTTGACTGCAGTTGATATAAATAATGTTTTATTTAGTTTTTTACAGTTGGCTCCATTTACAATTTTTTCTGCACAATACTGTGTATTGCCTTTGAGGCTTCAGACATAACTGAAGAATGCCTTGTGGTTTGTCCTTTACCTAGGAGGCTACTTTTACTTCAAATATGACTTTGATTGACTTAATTAGTTCTCTTGAGTTGTTTAGTTTGATAATGGAGTTCTTACCTTACTGGGCATTTAACTTCCTATTTTTTGGCCAGGATGGTCTTCCCTTTGTTATGCTGTAATTCCACCAGTGTGGCTTATTTGAGAGAGTGTTGTGAATTTCTTTTGAGGTAGGTACTGCAGCCACTACACAACTCTAGAGGTATCTTCTGAATGTGTAGCAGTGATGCTCCCTGTGTTTGATATTTTGCCAGGGTTTCACTTAGAAGTAAGGAAGTTTGCATTTGAATACCTTCTAAAGTTCCAGGATTGCCTGGTGTCCCAGATTTTTTTTATTTCAAAGGAGACAGCTGTATGGTCTGATAAAAAAAAAAAAAAAAAAAAAACAAGGCCATACCAGTGAACATATTAAACATGTATATAATTTAAATGTAGATATTCAATTTGTTAAACTGGATTTAATGTAGGACTGCTACTTTAATTACATAAATGCTGTGGTCTCTTCAAATGTGAACAGCTGTTATTATGATGTATTATTTAAATTATTTATTTAGATTATGTGGTTAAAAACTTGCAGGGAGTGTATTTTCTTGTTTAGATTCCTGGCACTGAGCAGTTTTTCTGTGTGGAAGATGTGGATCATTGATACCTAAAAAAGCACTATGGGGATGGATAAGGTTTTAGCTTTGATGACTCAGGTGCAGACCATCCTGGGCAAAGCAATACAATCTGGCAATCATATCCTCAAAAGCTGAAATACTGTAACCCTTCAAATCACATCAAACTAAACCAAGTATTAAAGTCTTCTGTTCAGTTATCTGGAGGCAGTTGGGGGGGGGGGTGATTATCCCTGCACAAACCTGCCTGGCTAAGGATTAACAATGGACAAATGGGTGCAGAGGATTGTAACCAGAGGTTACAACATCCCCTTTTCAGAAGGACCAAAAAGACTAAGAAGAAACCTGGGCATTCCACCCAGTCATAGGGATACAGCAGTCTTAGAAATTCAAAAACTGCTCAACAAGAGAGTCATCCAAGCAGTCCAACAAGACCAGAAAGGATCCATGATTTCCTAAACAGTCTTTTTGGTGCCAAAGAAAAATAGGGGATTGGAGACCAATTTTGGATCTCAAGTCAGTTGAACAAATCAGTTCAGCAAAACAAATTCCAGAATGGTCCCAGTTAGTCTATACTTCCGTTCTTGAAAAAAAAAAAGACAACTGGATGTGCTCAACAGATCTTCAGGATAAGTATTACCATATAAAAATGGACAAGTGGTCCAGAAGGTTCCTACGCTTCCGGCTGGGAGTCCGTCACTATCATTTCATGGCCCTGCCCTTTGGTCTCACCACAGCCCCCAGGGTGATCACCAAATGCATGGCAGTGGTAGCAGCTCACCTCAGACTGCTAGTATTCTGAGTGTTTCTATATCTGGATGACTGGCTCCTTATAGCTCCCACCAGGCGTCAACTCGTAAAGGCATGAGATTATACTCTTCTCTTTTGTTTGGGCTTAGGAATCACTATAAACCATGAAAAATCACGTTTATAACCATCCCAACAGCTGGAATTCACTGGAGCTATGCTTGACACAATCACTTGGATTGCCTCTTGTCCCCTAGAAAAACTTCAAAGGATCAGATCACAAGTCAACCAGATCATTCCCAGCAAGAAAGTAACGGCAAGACTCATTCTACAAACTCTAGGGTCAATGGCAGCATATATCACTAGTCCCCCTGGCCAGATACCACATGCAAATTCTTCAATGGCTTCTGCCCTCCCAAGGTCTCTATTGAATCAGCCAGTATCCCATCTGATTATGATCATCAATCAATGCAAAGACAACATGAGTTGGTGGCTCACTCCAAAGAAATTTTGTTAGGCCATTCCTTTATCCATCCTCAACCCCAATCCATAGTGACAACAGAGGTGTCCCAGATAGGGTGGGGGTGGCATTATCTGGGAAAGACAGTCCAAGGCACGTGGTCCCAGCTAGAGGCCAATTTGCATATCAGTGTTCTAGATATGAGGGCAGTGCTCTTAGCATTGTAGGCATTTCAGGATACCCTCCCATTGGGAACAATTGCAATTCAGACAGACATGTCAGTAGTTTGGTATGGCAACAAGCAAGGGGGAACCAGATCTTACCCTCTGTCAAGAAGCACTCAAGAGTATGGCAATGGGCAATTTCTTCAGACTGCTTTCTAGTGGCAATGTACATTTCGGAGAGCTCCAGTGTGATTGCAGACAAACTGAGCAGATCCGTCCCCATGCTTCATGAGTGATCTCTCAATTCAGTGGTGGCGGAAAAGATATTCTGCTTTTGAGGCAAACCTTGCTGCGACCTCTTCACCTCCCCTCTGAACAATAAGTGCAGCAGTTACTTTGTTGTAATCCCCCCACCAGGGGAGCCACCCAGAGATGCTGTCCTTCACGATTGCCCCCCCGGTCTACTGTACTCCTTTCCTCAGATTCCCCTAATATGCCAGTTTCTAAAGAAAGCCAACAGGTTGAAGAACACGATAATTCTAATCATCCCATTCTGGCCTCAGCAGGTCTGGTTTCCCTTCTTATGGCCTCATCTACTTCAGATCCAGCTCCAGACCTTTTGTCCCACCTGAAGGGACTGGTTCATTCGAATCTGCAGCATCTCAAGCTCCTTTTTCAAGGAATTTCACCACATCCTGTAAATCATATTCCCCATTTCCTCCAGTTTTTGATCAAATGTCTCGAGAGAGTCACAGAACTAGTGCCCTCAGATCAGATGAGCAAAGGTTTTATTTCAAGGATCTTTCTAGTGCCCGACCTCTGAGATGAGTCCTAAACTTCTCTTCTCAAATCACTCTGTCAGGCTTCCAAAGCTCAAAATGTTACCCCCTTCAAACCTTTTTATATCTCATTCCTTTACTCAGTTTCATGGCAATGTTATACTTAAAAGATGCTTGCCGTCACATTCTTATTAGCAAAGACTTCAGAGGTTTAAGATTTTCTGCACCTGGCTTACATCATCAGTTGTCTATCTTACCCTTTGGTCCTCTAGTGCAATAATGGTATTTACAAAGTGTGTAGCTTCAGTAATTTCTTACTATAGACTTCAAAGCATTCACATATTTTCACATTTTGATCACTTGACTGTCTTATTTTTGCAGACAGTTTTCCAATTGTCAAAACTCGACATGTCAAGAAAATCCTTTTAAGTCCAGAGCTTCAAGTGAACTTAACAGAAATGTTCTCTCATCCCTTCACACACAATAGTTATTATGGGATGTTTTCAGGATATTAAAAATGTGTAAAGAAATCTGCTTTAATTTTAACAAATCTCTGGCAGCTACCAAGTAATCACTCAGGACCATAGGTTTCATGGCTTCTGTAATTACCATGATTCCCCTAGCCAGACTTCACTTGAGAAAAATTCAATAGTACTCATATCAGTCTGGTCTTAGCATCAACACCCTTTATCTTTTTCAGATTCTAGTACTGGGGTTTGTTAGACGGGAGATATTGTGATGACTACACAATTTCTCTTAGTCCAGGTCTCCCCTTCTACCTTCTGATTCCTCTTCATGTTTTGTACAACAGATTCTTCAAATTTTACTTGAGTGGCTGTATCCAGATGGGTGCAAGGGCTGATCTTACATAACATAGGTATTACAATATGGTAGCCCACCACCCAAAAATCAAACACTCCTTTTTTTAAAAATGACTAACATGCCCAATATTGGATGAGGCTTGACTGTGAATAGGAAGTGTATTCCACAAACTACTTTTAATTTCAATGATTTACGTTTCCACCTTTTACGTAGGATTTGCTCCTATTAAATATTCATGATAGGAAATTCAATAAAATTGTATACTAGTTACTATCATTACTTTTACACTACATATTTACAGTGAATTAAAAGACTGGCCACTTGTAAATTTACACTACAATTACATATCAGTAAACTGCAACCACAGCTGTTGTAACAGTTCCTTGCTTTCTTCAGACCTGACTGAAATTAGTTTGTGTAGTACTCAGTCCAAATCAACATTCCAAAGTTATGCTGCTATGTGGTGCATGGGCAGCCACAGTTAGCTCAAGAAATGGTTTACTGGTCACCAAAAGTTGTATTTTCAAATACCTATGATCTGTAATCAAGTGTGCAATGTTGTCAGGTTGACTCATGCTGCTTTTCTTTAGAATGGTAGCAGCTAGACAATTGTTTCGTAGTTATTTAAGTATCATTCATGGTGAACAGAAGGCCAGAATTCATAGCAGATTCTCACCTTCTTCTAACGTATATAGGTCATGTCTGCACTCATCTTCTGGAAGGTATATTTTGCAGTAAGTGTATACCTCGGGGATTGTTTTGCATTTTAAAAATTGTGTTTTGAAGCCAGACTGATTCCAATATGCGGCCCAATGCAGGGAGTAAAGCATTTGATTAAAGGTACTTGAGTGTATTCATTAGTTGTATAAAAATGCTACAATATAATATGAACAAGAGCTAATGACACTCATAATACCTGCATTCTGCTTGATGAATAACTTCTTTTATGTGACTTGCATAAGCATTCTGTATGAAGGTAGGCATGCAAGGAAACCAGTAATTGCCAGTCAGATGATAGGATGTGGTACTGATATCCCTAATCTCCAATTCCATTATGTTGTCTTGCAACATTTCCTCTTGGAATAAGATGTTCACTAACAAATGCAGATATGACCTCACCTCTCACTATGCTGAAAGCGCCGTTTTATTTACACTGGAATGGTGGATACATCAATACACATTTATAAATCTTTTGGGTTACTTTCTGGTATACTCTCCCCGTCCCTTAGATGTAAATTGTTTTGGGACACCAGTATCACATCTACATAAAAAAAAAAAAAAAAGATTTTATATGTGGTATTCATCATACTTCATTTGATGATTGTGTTGAAATATCTATAAATATCCTAGGCCACGTCTCTGGTATATCTATCACAGCCATTTCTTTATTGTCTTTTGGTGAACAGTCAATTGCATTTGTTTACGGAGTTATGATGTTTGCATAATCATCTGCTCAGCATGATACCCGTTACTCATTTATCCCCTGCGGGTAGTGAAAGCCATGGTCATTGCTATTCAACAGGCTTCACAGGTTATGCACCTGTAGCTGCCAAGACATCTGAATGATGCCCTATCTGGATAATTAATTAATGAGCTATTTTAAACTTTACAGAAACTCTTACAACATTTGCCTTTTTGCAGTGTTTTTTGCCATGGGCTAGGTTTGCAGACTTGCTGGCTGTCCTTGCTTTGATGCTGCAGCTCATTTGTTTAAAATCAGAACTTTGTCCTTTTCATTGGACTGTGTAGTGCTCCACCCGTTTCTATTTATGCCTCCATTGCCCATCCTTGTGGTATCTGTGTGTTGATGTTTGTTTACATTTGTACTAGGTTTTGCTTGCTTTGATGATCATCCTGTGCAAAGACCCCATCTATACATGATCAGAGTTGTAACAACTAAAATTCTCATGATGATAAAATTATATAACTGTGACATTTTAAAAGTGCACAACTGTCCTCTCTATTCCTGTAAGTCAGCTGGGGAAATGAGAAAAGTACAGTTGTGTACAGTTACCATAAATGTAGATGTTAGAGTGTATTCACTGTTGCAGTCATCACATTTAGGTTATCTGCTTGCAGTAGCCCTCAGTCGGCCTGATTAACAAAGTCTTGGGTACTACGTCGGCTGCTGTCTCTTCTTCAGGTCGTCAGGGGTATAAAACATGCAGCCGACGTCATTACATCAGTTTTTCTTGCCCCAGATGTCAGGTGCCCCCCCTAATGGGAAGCAATTAAATATATAAATATACAAGGTTATACCTCCAACAAAAAAGCAAATACACCAAAAAGCTTTTAAGCAATGAAAAGGAGAGAAGAGGTATAGCCAAAAGAAGTCAGGGGGCTGGAGGTTGAGTAACCAGGACTACAACAGTGAACACTCGAACATCTACATTTATGGTAAGTGTACACAACTGTACTATGTTCTTCGTGTTTCACTGTTGCAGTCATCACATTTGGGTAGATTCCCAAAGCTAAGGATGGGAAAAGGAATTTAGATAGCATTAGGACCAGCTTATAAGGCCCTGTAAAACTGAAGTGGCAAAGCCAGCTCTGGATTTAGAGAAAATTGGCAAATGGCAATGCTTGGTGAAAGTATGTACAGAACTCCAGGTAGCAGCTTCTAGGATGTCCCTGGTAGGTATGCCTCTGAAAAAGGCTGTAGAGGTAGATGCAGCCCTGGTTGGAGTGGGGTCTGATCCCCTTGTGGGATAGGTCCATGGTGCTTATAGCAGAAATGAATGCAATGGCCTCTCCATTTGGAGATGGTTTGCTTTGAAATAGCCTTCCCCTCTGTCCCTGCAGCAAATTCCACCAGCAGTTGGTCAGATTTCCTTCAAGGTTTAGTCCTGTCCAAGTAGAATCTAAGTGGTCTGTGCACATCTAAGGAGTGCAGTATCCATTCCCTTTTGTTCTGTGGATTAGGAAAGAAGGTTGGCAAATGAATGGACTGATTAAAGGCCACACTGGATACCACCTTTGACATGAAAGAGGGATTGGTCCTGAGGGACACCCTGTCTGCATGAAAGATGATGAAAGGCTCCACTGCCATAAGGGCCTGTAATTCAGAAACCCTTCTTGCTGAAGTGATGGCTAAAAGGAAAGCTGTTTTCCAAGAAAGGAATTTTAAATCTGCAGTACCAGCTGGCTCAAAAGGAGGAAGGGCGAGTTTCTCCAATACAAAGTTAAGGCCCCAGGCTGGAGTTGGAGCTCTCCTGGTTGGTCTTAAATTTTTGGCCCCTCTGAAGAACTGCTTGAGCAGTGGATGAGAGAAGAGGGGATGTTCTGTGTTATAATGAGCTGAATGGCTGAGGCGTGAATTTTTATTGAGGAAAAAAAGACAGGCCCTTGTGAAGCATCTCAGTTAAGTATTGTAAAATCTGAGGTAAATTGGGCACTGCTGTATTCATCCCTTGAGACTGGTTCCAGGCACAGAATCTTTTCCATTTTTCAGCAGAAGATTTTTTAGTACTAGGCCTCCTTGCCTCTGAAATGACATCCATCACTGGTTTACTGAGGGATGGTAAAGGAGAGCTTAGGTAATTAGCCAGGCTGCTAGGTTTAGTGTTTGAAGCTGAGGGTGCAGAATCTGGTTCTCCTGCTGAGACAGCAGGGTAGGAGTCTGAGGGCAGGTGCCATGGGGCCAACAGTGACACACTGCACAGGAGGGGGTACCAGTGTTGGTGTGGTCAGTCTGGTGCAATCAAAATCATCCTTGTTTGATCTTTAGTAGTACTTTGGAAAGCATTGGCAGAGGAGGAAAGGCATAAACTGATAGTTTTTTGCTGAAGGACAGAGCATCCACTTTCCAAGCTTGTCTGTGGGGAGTCCTTGGGCAACATTTTTCCAATTGATAGTTCTGGGGAGAGGCAAACAGGTCTATATCTGGGCTCCCCCATTTGCTTGTCAACATGTTGAAAATCTTTGGTTCCAGTTTCCACTTGTGTGGGTCAGTGAGGTTTCTGCTTAGACCGTCTGCCAGTGTATTTAGTTTTCCTGGCAGGAAATGAGCTTGTAGATGCACTTGGTAGCACAAGGCTGTGTTCCATAATGCCATGGCTAGTCTGCAGAGGGGGTTAGAATGTCTACCCCCCCCGCTTGTTTATGTACCACATAACAGTGGTGTTGTCCGTCTTTACCATTAATTGTCCTGGAAGAATGTGTTCCTTGAAGGCAGACCAAGCATTCTGTACAGCTATCATTTCTTTGATTGATGTGAAGGTGCATTTGAATTGGGTTCCATTTGCCCTGAATGCACTTTCCTGCCAGGTGCCCCCCCCCCATGCATAGTCTGATGCGTCTGTTAGGATTTGGGCGGCAGGGGGTAGTGTGAATGGTATTCCCTTGTTTTGGTGGCAGGCCTATTCCCACCAGAGGAACTCTAGGCGTAGGCAAGGAATCATTAATTCTAGATCCTGAGAATGTTAACACCATAGGCATTTTAGATGCCATTGTAGTTTCCTCATATGCAGTCTTGCATATGGAATTAGAAGAATGCAGGGGGCCATGAACCCCAAGGCTTGTAGTATTTGTCTTGCAGAAAGCAGGGTTTTTGTGGCCACTTGTTTGAAGTAGGTTGTCAAGTGAATTTGTTTCTCTGGCGTGAGGAAAACCATCTGGGAAGTTGTACTCAAGCTTGCTCCCAGGAATATAATTTGTTGACAGGGTACCAGGTGTGATTTATTTTCGTTTATGGTGTACCCCAGACAAGTTAGCACCCTTTGTAAAAAAGCAGATGATTCAAACGGATGTACTGGTTTTCTGCCTGAATTAGACAATCGTCCAGGTATGGATATATCTGAATATTGCTTTGCCTGCAGAATGCAATGACTGGAGCTAGGCACTTTGTGAGTACCCTGGGCACAGCAGATAAGCCAAAGGGCAGTGCGGAGAACTGATAGTGCGTGTAGCCTGCTTTGAAGCATAGGAATCTTCTGCAAGATTCCCTGATTGGGATGTGCAGGTATGCTTCCTTTAAATCTAATGTTGCCAACCAGGCATCTTTGCATAGCGGAGGAAGCAACTGGTGAAGAGTCAGCATCTTGATGTTTAGAGAAGACAGGTCCAGGATAGGACACCATGAATTGCCTTTTCTGGGTACCAGGAAAAATCTTGAGTAGAAACCTTGTCCCTTTTCCTCTTCTGGTACCAACTGAATAGCCCCTATGCTTAAGAGGGACAGAGTACTTGCTTTTGGGCCTCTGCCCACTGATTTGGAGGTAGTTCTGGCCAACCGCTTGGAGTTGATAACGTGTGGAAGTGAAATCTGTATCCTTGGGACACTATATTTAAAACCCATTTGTCCTGGGTAATGAGTCCCCAAGTTCTTTGCATGAAGTGCAATCTTTTCCCCCCAAAAGGGCAGTCAGCTGAAAAATGCTTGGAAGTTTTAAAAATAAGTAATTGAGACAGTTTACCATAAGGGGGAGTTTTATTACTCCCAGATTTGGAAGTGGAGGCCCCCCACTGCTTAGTCCTGTGCATCCCCTGGGACTGAAGCCTGGGTGCTCTGCTGGATCTGGGTTTGAACGGAGAAGGTCTGGAAGAGGCAGGAAAGGACCAGCTCTTAGAAGGCCAACGCCTACTAAATCTTGGAGGTTGTACTTGTACAAAATCTTTAACAGTTTGCATAGATTTAGCTCTTTCCTCCATCTTTTTAAGAACTTCTTGTGCCTTGTTGCCAAACAGGCAGTCCTGATTTAAGGGAGCATCCAGTAATTTCGCTTTAACACGATCTGGCAAGGATTGCTCCTTAAGCAAAGCATGCCTTCTAAATACAGATCCAGTTACCGCAGCCCTGCAAGATGCCTCTATATGTTTACCAACTTGTTCAGCAGAATGCATTAAATCCTGTAAATCCTTATTTTCAGCACAATCAAATCAACATCATTTTCTGTTTAAGCAATCCAATAATATGCTGCTAATACTATAACATATGAAACTGGCAATTCAAGGCCCTAACGGCCAAAGTTGCAGAAGTGTATACCTTCTTACTCCATCTATCCAGTGCCCTGGAGTCTCTATCAGAGGGGGTAGGATTTTTGGCTGTAGTAGCTTTAATGCCCTTGGGTCCCTGTGAAACGGTTTCAGGATCCGCAGTAGAATTTTTCTGAAAAGGAACTTGTGAGAGTCACGAACCCTGTAATATCTATCAGGTTTTCTGGAAGCAAGAGGTAGAGAGTCAGGGGCCATGCTAGATTCCGAAAAGGCATCATCAACAATGTCCAGTACAGGAGGTATAGCTAAAGGCCTGTGCTGGGGCAGGAGTAATAAATCCCAAAGCCTCTTTTTAGAATCAGAGAAATCCTGACTTTCCCAACGAAAATGCTCCTGAGAGTATGCAAGAGGGAATAGAGTCCTCTGTATCAGAATAGTCATAGGTAGATAAGGGTAAATCCCAGTCATCAGAGGAAAAGTACAGTTGTGTACACCTACCATAAATGTAGATGTTCGGGTGTCTTCACTGTTGCAGTCATGACTGTAGGGTTCTCCCCTGCCGGCAGGCAGTCCTCGGTCGGCCAGAATCCCAAGGTCTGGGTCCGGCGTCGGCTGTTCAACCATGCTCCCTGATGTCAGAGCGCCAGGAGTACAAAGCTGACAGCCGACGCCATCTTCTCCAGTTTTTCTTGCCCCAGATGTCAGGAGTCCCAAAATGATAACGGTCCCATACCCTTTGCAAATGCACCTCAGAAGAATGGTGAAAAAAGGAACCACACAAAAGTAAAAATAAGAGGGGACAGGAGGGAGGGAAACCCAGACTGCAACAGTGAAGACACTCGAACATCTACATTTATGGTAGATGTACACAACTGTACTATGTTCATCGTGTTTCACTGTTGCAGTCATGACTGTAGGGTAAAATCCCAAAGCTGAAAGAAAGGGAGGTGGTCATAAAGAAGAAGGGGCGGCTAAAAGGCCCTGCAAGACTGCAGAGGCAAAGCCTGCCCTAGACTTAGAGTAGAGAGGTAGATTCTAGTGCTTAGAAAAAGTATGCACTGAACTCCAAGTTGCGGCTTCCAAAATGTCTTTGGTAGGAACTCCCCTGAGGAAGGCCGCAGAAGTGGCAGCAGCTCTGGTGGAATGAGTCCGTATACTCCCTGGGATTTGCTTTCCATGGTGTGAATAACAAAATCTGATTCCATGAGCAATCCATTTAGAAATGGTCTGTTTTGAAATGGCTTTACCTTGGGAACTTGAAGCATAAGAAACAAACAATTGTTCTGATTTTCTGATGTCCTTGGTTCCGTCCAGGTAAAAACGTAGTTGTCTGTGTACATCCAAGGAATGTAAGATCCTTTCCCTTTTATTTTGAGGAGTGGGGAAAAAGTTGGCAAGTGGATAGTTTGATTTAAAGCCACTTTGGAAACCACCTTAGGCATGAAGGTAGGATTAGTCCTCAAAGACACCCTGTCTTGATGAAAAATAATATAAGGTTCCACAGCCATAAGAGCTTGTAACTCTGAAACTCTCCAGGCAGAGGTTAGGGCTAACATGATAGCTGTCTTCCAAGATAAAAACTTGATGTCAGAAGAGGCAGCAGGCTCAAAAGGAGGCAAGGTTAGTTTTTCCAAAACATAGCTGAGATCCCAAGCAGGAATGGGAGGAGATCTAGGAGGTCTTAAATTCTTAGCTCCTCTGAGAAACTGTCTCATGAGCTGGTGGGAAAAGATTGGAGGGTCTGTATTATAATGAGTAGAAATAGCAGAGGCATGTATCTTAATGGAAGAGAGAGACCCTTATGTAAGAGATCTGTCAAGTAAAGTAAAATTGAAGGAATGTTCGGAAGAAGAGGATCAGAATCCTGAGCCTGCATCCAGGAACAAAATCTTTTCCATTTTCCTGCATAAGATTTTCTAGTGCTAGGATGTCTGGCTTCTAAAATGACATCCATAACCTGCTTGGGTAGGAAAGAAGGAATCAAAGGCCCTGGATTAACCAGGCCGCCAGGCTGAGAGTTCTGACATGAGAGTGTAGAACCTGACCCTGATGTTGGGACAGAAGGTTCGGAGACTGAGGTAAAACCAAGGGGGCTCCAGACATAGGTTTTTTAGAGTTGGGTACCAAAACTGTCGAGGCCAATTTGGGGCCAGCAAGATTAACATCTTGGGCTTGTCCTGTTTTATCTTTAATAATACCCGTGGAAGAAGAGGAAGAGGTGGAAAGGCATATCCCGAGAGGTTCCTCCAACTGAATGATAGAGCATCCACTTTCTAAGCTTCTTTGTGGAAAGTCCTGGTGCAAAAAATTCTGTAGTTGATGATTGAGATGGCATGCAAAGAGGTCTATGTGAGGACATCCCCAGACTGCTGTTATCATCCTGAATATTTTGGTGTCCAGCATCCACTCGTGTGGATCCGAAAGGTTTCTGCTCAGAATGTCTGCCAGGAAGTTTTGCTTCCCTGGTGGAAACTGAGCTTGAAGGTCCAGATTGCAAGCTACAGCTGTGTTCCATAGATCCATGGCTAGTCTGCAAACGGGGTAAGAAGGAGCTCCCCCTTGCTTTTTTATGTACCACATAACTATGGTGTTGTCTGTCCGTATTAGTAGTTGTCCTGGTCGTAGAAGATTCCTGAAGGCCATTAGGGCTTTCTGAATGGCTAACATTTCCTTTAAATTGATATGCAGGTGCTTCTGATCCTTTGTCCAAAGGCCCTGCAGACAGTTGCCCTGAAAATGGGCTCCCCAAGCATAATCCGATGCGTCCGTGGTTAGAGGCAGACAGAAGGGTTTCCCTTTGTTTAGAGTACACGCCCTGGACCACCAAAGAAATTCCTTTTGAAGGCAAGGCAGGACGGAGATCAGTATGTCTAAACTGTGGCAATGCTGAGACCATACACTTTTTAGGTACCACTGAATTTTCCTCATGTGTAGTCTTGCATATGGTACGAGAAGGCTGCAGGAGGCCATGTAACCCAGAGACTGCAGGAATCTCCTTGCAGATATAGCGGAGTTAAAGTTGCCAAGGTTTTGAAAGTTGACCTTTTTTATGTTTACAGAGAATCCCAGGAACTTGAGGAGGTTTTGTACAAACTCTAGATGCTGGAGTAAGACATCCTTGCTGTCTGCCTGAATTAGACAATCATCCAGATAAGGGTAAATTTGAATTCTCTTGAGTCTGCAGTAAGCTACTACTGGAGCCAGGCATTTGGTGAAGACCCTGGGCGCAGTAGACAATCCAAAGGGCAGTGCAGAGAATTGAAAGTGCCTCAATCCGGCCTTGAACCTGAGGTATTTTCTGCGTTCCTGCCTGATGGGAATGTGTAAATATGCCTCCTTTAAATCCAAAGTTACCATCCACGCATCTTTGGATAGCATTGGAAGTAGCTGCTGTAGAGTAAGCATCTTGGATTTTGGAATTTCTAGAAAGGTGTTTAAGACTGACAGATCCAGAATGGGTCTCCATGAGTTTTGCTTCCTGGGGACTAGAAAGAGCCTTGAGTAAAAACCTTGTCCCATCTCTGAAAGTGGAACCAGTTCTATGGCTTTCATAGCCAAAACAGCTTCCACCTGGTTTAAGGCCTCTGTCCATTGATGTTTTGGAAGGTCTGGCCATCCGCTTGACCTTGGCAGGGTATGAAAATGGAATTTGTAACCTCTTAAAACCACATCCAGAACTCACTTGTCTTGGGTTATACGAGTCCAATTTTGATAAAAAAAAAAAAGAGAGAGAGAGAGTTTTCCTCCGAGAGGGGCTTCCAGGCAAGAAGTTCCTGCAGCCCAACAGAGGGAATCATTGAGTTTGTTTCCTATGAGTTTGTGACCTATCCTCTCCTCCACTAGGGGTGGAAGCAGTCCACTGTCTTGGTCTATAAGAAGCTTGTGTTTGAGGCCTTCCTCTGGAACGTCTATATCTACCCCTCTGAGGCCTGTCTGAAGTGGGAAAGGACCAATTTTTAGAAGGCCAATTCCTGCTAAATCTTGGTGGCTGTACTTGTAAGAAATCTTTAACTGTTTGCATGGATTTCGCCTTATCCTCCATCTTTTTAATCACCTCTTCAGCTTTTGATCCAAACAAAACATTATGCTGAACAGGAGCATCCAATAATTTAGCTTTTACTTGTTCTGGCAAATTTTGTTCCTTTAGCCATGCATGCCTTCTAATGACTGTGCTGGAGGCAGCAGCCCTACAAGAAGCCTCCAAGGCATCAAATCCACAGTGTAAACCATGCTTCCCAACTTGTTCAGTGGCATACAATAAGTCATGTAAATTCCTTATCCGCACAGGCAGAAATAGAAGTAAGCTTTTGTTTTAAAACAGACAAGAGAAATTGCTGGTATTTCAGCATATGAAACTGACAGTTTAAAGCCCTAATGGACAAAGTAGCAGAAGTGTACACTTTTTTGCCCCATCTTTCTAAAGATCTAGAATCCTTTTCAGTGGGAATGGGGTTTTTGGCAGAAGTGGCCTTAACTCCCTTAGGATCCTGAGAAATGGTTTCAGGGTCAGCAGAAGGGTTCTTATCTAAAAACTGGTGGGAATCAGGAACCCTGTAATATCTATCAGGCTTAACAGGAGCAGGAGGAAAAGAGTCAGGGGTTAAGTTAGCCTCCGAAAAAGTATCATCCACAATATCCAAAACAGGAGGAACAGCCAGGGGTCTATGTTGGGGGAGAAGAAGAAAATCCCTTACTTTTCTTAGATTCCGAATACTCCTGTCCTTCCCAGTGGAAATGATCCCTCATTTCATGCAAAGTTTCCCCAAAAGAGAAATCCTCAGGGGGAGAAGCTGAAGGAATGGATTCCGCAGCATCAGAATCCTCATAAGGAGGGTAAGAATATTCCTGGTCAGAAGAAGAAACTGAAGAAACAGAAGCTTGATCAGAGGAATTATAATAAACATCCTGCCTTGGCCTTTTATCTGGAGGGGGATGTGAACCCCTAATCATAGTAAGTAAATCCTCTGCCATCTTGAGTAACTGTTTCTGTGACTTGGGAGCCGGTTCAGAAGAGGCCTGAGTTGCAGTCTTTGATTTAGAAGGAGTCTTTGCCTTTGCCTTTATAAGAAGCTGAGTAGGCCTGAAAACCCCTTCGGAAGCCGGTACCTGCACAGTGGCTCCGGACCCATCCGAAGGAGCATTGTCCGAAGGTCCTGCAATTGAAATATTTAAAGGCCTGGTTGGCTCCTCATGAGAGTCCGTTTCGGCCATCGGTTCTGAAATGGCCGACGACAGGGGCTGCAAAAGCGCCTCACTGACGACGGCCGAACCTGAAGCTGTTCACTTGTGCACTATCATCAGATTTGGACCTCAGAGGCCTGTCTTTATCCTTGCGGCGTTTGTGAACTCCGGTAGCTGGAACCGTATCCGACGACATTTTGTAGTTAAAGCGCCTACCGAAGTAATGAAAAGCAAAATCGTACCTTCGTTTAATTGTACGTTGATTGAATCTAGCACAAAACCGACAACTAGCTACGTCGTGGTCAGGGCCTAAGCAAGGAATACAGTAAGAATGAAAATCCTTATGAGGTATTTGCTTCCCACATGAAATACAATTATTAACTTTTTCTGACATCGGAGTGGAGAAGAAAGTCTTCGGACTGAAGTTTCAGAAAAAATCGTCAGGAGTCAGCCGACCGGCACTTGCGAACTGCTATCACCGCACGGCAAAAAAGAGTGGAGAAGATGACGTTGGCTGTCAGCTTTGTACTCCTGGTGCTCTGACGTCAGGGAGCATGGTTGAACAGACGACGCCGGACCCAGACTTTGGGATTCTGGCCGACCGAGGACTGCCTGCCGGCAGGGGAGAACCCTACAGTCATGACTGCAACAGTGAAACACGATGAACATCAGAAATTTCAGAATCCTGGTCAGAAGTATCATGAGCAAACTCAGTCCTAGGTCTCTTAGAGGGGGAAGGTTGGCTTCCCCTGATTAAAGTAATAAGGTCTTCAGCCATTCCTATCATTTATTTTTTAGGCATAGAGGTCTGACCCTGCAGTCTAGGCATCAGTTTTCTAGGCATGGTTCGAGTTTTAGGCCTTGAAGAAGAAGATGGTGCCGGTTTAATATGCAAGTCAGTAGGCCTGAATATACCCTCAGAAGCCAGTGCCTGCACAGCGGCTCTGGACCCATCCAAGGTAGAGACATACGCAGGTTCCACAGTTGAAGCATCTCGCGGCATACCAGACTCCGAATGGGTCTCAGTAGAGGCCTGTGAATCTGAAGCAGGTATCAGGGGCTGCAAAAGCGCCTCACTGAGTACCGGCGAACTGGGCGGCCTGTCTCCATCTTTACGTTTTTTCGGAATGTTGGTAGTCGGATGGCTTACCGAAGACATATCAGGATAATTGAACAGAGCACCAAAATATTTATAAGCGCAAGTATACCGACGACGGATAGTTCGTGGTTTAAATAAGGCACAAAACCGACAGCGAGGTACGTCATGGTCAGGGCCTAGACAAGGAATACAGTACAAATGAAAATCTTTATGAGGCATTTGCTTTCCACAAGAAATGCAATTATTTACTTTTACTGATCAGATTAGAGCAAGAAAAAAGTTTCCCCAATGGGGTACTTTGCTTTTAGTTGAAGACTAGTCGGCTGACCGGCACTTGCGAACTGCTTCTGCTTCAGGCACCGCACAGCAAGAAAGACTGATGTAATAACGTCGGCTGCATGTTTTATACCCCTAACGACCTGACGTCATGGAAGGAGATAGCAGCTGACGCAGGACCCAAGACTTTGTTAATCAGGCTGACTGAGGGCTACTGCAAACAGATAACCCAAATGCGATGACTGCAACAGTGAAACACGAAGAACATCTATTACTTCTGTCCATATGTACAGATGACATCTGCCTTGCTACATGCATTAAAATGGGGTACTCAGTGCTTCTGGATTTCCATACAAAGTTGCAGTTGTTGAGCAGTGCCAGTTCCCACCTCACTCTTTCTTAGTACTTCAGAAAAAAATAAATATAGTGTATTAGTACAAGCTGAACTCTGTCTTTCTGATTCTGTAAATATTGTTCTTATAGCTTAAAAAGCAGTACATCTCCTTATCTGAAGCTTGTCATAGGACTTAGGCTTGTCCAATGTTTTTATACATTTGCATCAGCTGATGCATCATAAGTGAATATAACCAAGCTGAAAAATCACAGGCTTCTTTTCTCTTGATAGTGTGCATATTCCGTAGATAAAGAAACAGATTTTCCATGAGCAAATGTGGCTGCTGACTCCAGAAGGCATCAGGCTATGCCAGTCTGGCACTTTGTTGTACTGGAAAGCTATACTTATAGTTTTGTAGGACTGGAAGGTATGGTTACATAATTAATATGAGGATGAACTGGTCCTATTACACTGCAAGCTCTGTGTGTAGCTGTCCATATAGGGTCAAGTCTGGGGGCAGAGCAGCTCTTGGTTTTACTTACTGAACTTTCAGTTAACCTAGAAGTGCAGTGTTGTATAGTCACTTTTCAGCCATGAACCATTGCATTGACAAAACAATTGGACGTACAGAATACAGTAAAGTAGAAATATACAATAACATTTGTTGGAACACGGGCTAAATTTTTGGCTAGGCTTGTAAGGGTCTCAGGGCCAATAGTCTAGTAACTTCCTATGATCCTATGAACTGCATCGAAACCTCAGTATCATGAAAAAAATTGCAAACACTGAGATAACTGTACATGTTGTGAAGAATTTGCCATACATTAAGTGTATAGCATTACTCAAATGACTTACAATTACTTACTGTATTGTCGCCTCACAGCAAGACGTTGTCCCGTTCGATTCTCAGCTACAGCGTCTACCGTGAATGGGCGTACCTTTGTTGAAGGTTGTGCATTAGGGCCGGCAACTCAGCACGTAAAAATCAACTGCCAATCATTAGCGGACTGGAGTTCCACTGTGGCGACCCCTAACCGGGAAAAGCCAAAAGACACAACAACAACAACATTTGTTCAGTGTGGTACACCAATGCAAAGTAAATTTAACTAGTTTGTTTTGAAAGTACAGATACAAGAGGGTATTACAATGATATGTTTACATCAGTATTCATCTTCAGTCAAATATTTTCTCTGTCTGGCCATATGTGATAAGTGATGGGAGACTGACATTACTCTGAGGTCAGTCATATTACTGTTTCAACTCAGGAAAGACAGCAGTGTGAAAATACAGTAACAATAAGCTGTAGAACATATGATTAAACCTGTGATGATACCTTGGGACATGAAACTTAGTAGCATATGCTATTGCAAAGAAAAGTACTGGTGTTTGAGGACTGCCTAAATGAGATATTAATAGAACGGATATGTCCACACTTCAAAGCACCAGAATGTGAGGAGCAGTAGCTTCTGATGTCAGTGCAGTGTGCTTGGATAACATGTAACAACAGTTGTCACCCTTAGCTACTGAAGCATTTATTTTTTTGAAAAAAGTGGACAAAAGGCCCATAGTTACTGGGCATAACATGCGTGTGTTGTGTAGACAAAAGATACAAAGGAGAAGTGCATTTGTTTTTGTTAATTTATGTCTATCATCACATATATAGTGTTATGCTAGTATGCCTTAAGATGTATACATCACATAAACAGTATCGCGGTCACTGGATGGAATACTTTCACTTTCTGTGATATATTACTGGGGTGGCGTATGTGAGAGGGGGGTGTGGTAATGCAGTCTATGCTGCAGAATGCATACAGCATGTATGTGTGTGTTTTTTGGGAGTGTAAAAAATTGTCCACTTGTGGTTTGACATGTCTTACTGTATAGAAGGAAAAGCAACACTGTGGTGTAGGCAAACTGGTCCTCCAAAAAGACTAGTATCCAATGTAAAAAATATAGGAGGCACCAGACCAAGGCAGGTGAAGATAAAGTTCAATTTTAATCCACAGACAAAGTACAAACAATGGTGAGCGCTTTTGTAGCAAGAGCTACTTCAGACAGTTAAAATCATTACTCACTCGTATTTAAAAGTTACAAACAGCCAATCAGAATCAAAGTTTAATTAAGACAATACTATTAAGCTGTAAATTAAAAAACAATATAATAGACATACTTAAAGTGCCAAGTCTAGTCTGTAGATCAAGAATAAACCTATAAAATATTAAAAATTACATTTATTTTTTATTATTTTTTTTATCTGCGCAAAGGTTTAGGAGCAAGTACAGGTTTAATAGAAACTTGTCATTTAGGCCCCTGCCTATATTAGCCCGCATCCTAATGAGCCATTCAAGTTCCTTATTTTCTACCAGGTTCTTTATAGGGCCACCTCTACAACCTATTTTGACTTTCTCTACTACCATGAATTTAAATGTGTGTGTGTGTGTTGTATCTGATGCCATCACATGTCTTGCTAGGGCATTAGTCTCTGCCCTTATATATATCATAAAATATTATATAACATAAACATGCTCCCTGATCCTATCACGAAACCTCCGTGTGGTCATACCTATACAAAATGAGCAACATACATTACAGTGAGCTAAACAGACAATATTTGTGGTATTACAGTTAGCTGATAGTTTAAAGTAAACAGTCTTCCTCGTATCTGGGTGTTCAAAACATCCTTTTTCATCACAACAACACAGTGTAATCACCTCTGTTAAAATTATAATATTAGTGGAAAAATAGGGTGGTCCTATTTAAAAACAGACAAAACATGGGGTACTGATGTTCTCAATGGGTATTAGTTTCTTTTAGGTTTACAGAGTTAAGGTTTATACTAGGCTAACGACCACTAGGGCCTTTATAAGCCTAATCATGTATCACTGAGAATCAAACCCAGTACTATGCGTCTGTGAAGTAAACACCTTAAACCATCACAACCCTCCAACCCACTTTTCTTGCACTAAAACTGAAACTTCTTTCCATTTTCTTTGTATTGTGCCCCCTAGCTTTTTTAATAATACAGAGTGTGAAAAACTGAATGGCTGTCAGCCCAGCTAGATAGAATTTTGTAGATATTTACAATGATATAGAATTAATATAATCCATAGGCTGCTTTACAAATTTAAGAAAACTAAAAGTAAGAAAAACTGTGTTATATGTTCTGAACTTCAAAAATGTAACCACAGTGCACCCTGCTGGAAGAAAGCTGATAAAGTAAAGCATTTTATGACTGTGATCTCAGGTTTTGGGGACAGGATGTCTGGATGAAGGAATTTGTTCTGTTGTCTTAGCACAAGAGTCAGTTGCTAGATTTTACATGCATAATATCTTTTACTGCTGTGGCTTCCTGATCAGGTTCAAGCATACTAAGAAATGTAAATTTAGAGTTTCTGGTAGCCTGGGAGCCAGAAAAGTGTCAAAAATGATGTAATCTAAAATGAGTCAGCAGTGATGTATTATCAATTTAAGAGATCTGAGAGAGAGAGAGAGAGAGAGAGAGAGAGAGAGAGAGAGAGACAGCATTTTACATTTGTCTTCAGAACATCCACTTACCAGCACTTGCCCGCTCTGTACGCAAGTAGGATCTTAGACTTTAGTATTTCTCTTGGAAATAGATAGAAAATAGCAAGATTAGACTAGCTGTTTTCTAGATTTATGTCAGACTATCCAAAAGTATTTTTTAAAGTTCCTGTGTCTGAACTCTTGACTAGCACTGTGTTGAATTGAGGAGATGTGTCTTGTGTTTTTATTATTTATTATTAAATATTTTTAAATATTCCAACTGTGGCTGTTTTGTGTAGAGATAATTTAAGCTCTAGAGTACTTGCATGCATTTCGTGATACTGTACTAAGCCACTCAATAGCCTTAAAAGTTCTGGTCACATTTACTAATTGGATAACAGTATTATTACACAGCGAAATTGGTTACCCTTTGGGAAGAGCCTTATAGTAGCTGACAAGTAGGGGTTCTGGTGGCAGTGGATTACTACCTTATAGCCTGGGCAGAAGGGGCATACCTAGTCAACCTGTGCCAGCATTCCCCAAGAGAGTGTGAGTGTGCGAGAGTGCAAGTGTCAGCTGCTTGGGCAGGGACATGAAGCACTGGTTGGACAGAGGAAGTGCTGGGAGGACTTGGCTTGGAACCCTGGCTAAGGACTCCATTCTATAGCTGTGCCAGTGGGGAGTCTTACTGGGGGATCTGGAGAGAAATGGAAAAACCAGCCCCAGACTGTGATATCTGTGTGCTCTTAAGGGAAATTGTACGTCACTGCGTGTATATTTATTAATCCTTCCAATTGTGCATGCTCCTCACTGATGCTACTGGTGAGGATTGAGGCTCCTTGATTACTGGGCCAGTGCACGGGCGTCACATATTAATTGGTCGACAGTGGTGGGATATCCACACCACATATTAATTGTTTGGCAGTGGTGGGATATCCACATCAAATATTAATTGGTTGATAGTGGTGAGTTAGCCACATCACATAACTGGCTGGTAGTGGTCTGGATGGTGAATTCATGTACCTTGTGTACAGTGATCACTGAAGGTGTTTCTATACTCCAAATCAGCCACGCAGCGAATATTCAGAGTTTAGATCACAATTGTTTTATTTCTTTTGTTGGCTTAGTTAGTCAGGGAAAGCAGGCAAGCTGACCAAGAGCCAGTTGGCCAGGCTAAGGGACTGGTGCATGGAAACCCGACTAAGGCTGATTGCAGCTTTGGTCACACCTGCATCAAATCAATCTGCAGCTAGAGAGACTCAAGTTGGAGAACAGGTGTTTGGAAATGGAAGCTATGGAGAAGGATAAGCAGAGGCAGCACGAAAAGGAGATGCTGACTCTTCGCCAGAGTTATGGAGGTAAAGAGGAAGGGAGTAACTGGGCCCCAGAAGCACAAAAGGTCAGCAAATTTCTTCCACAGTTTACAGAGGGGGATAATTTTGATAGTTTCATTCGTATGTAAAACAGTATGATGCTGACCAAAGGTTCTGGGTATGGTTCCTGACCCCCTTACTCCATGGTAAAGCTGTAAATGTACTTTCCAAACTGTCAGACAATTATTTCTTAAATTATACTGCTATTAATAATTGTTTGCTAGAATTTTTTAAGCTAACACCTGAAACTTATAGGAAAAAGTTTCATAAGCATAGATGCAAGGCAGATGAAAGTGTGTGTGAATATGTTGCTGAACTGAGCACTTAGTTTCATAGGTGGGTGAGTGGATGTCAGGTCACCACTTTTGAAGGGCTGGCAGACCTTTTGGTGGGGGAACAAGCTCTTAGCACTTTGCCTGAGGACATGAGGATCTGGTTAGCTGATAGGGAAGAAGGGAGACCTATACCTAGCAAGCAGGGCATCACTGCACAGGAAAGGGACACCCAGTGCTGCACATGGGTCTAAAAGAACCCATGGTGGGCAACCCAGACTCCCCCAACAAAATTTGCCAGTAGCAGGGAAGTCACTAGTCCAGGTACATGTCCAGGACCTAGGGTTAAATGTTTTGAATGCAACCAGCGGGACCATGTGGCATATAGATGTCCACGGAGGCAAGGTGGGGAACAAAAGGTGATGGGAACCAGTAAGTGGGAAGGACAGAATGCCAACAATAGGTTGTCTTGAGACAACAAGGGTACCAAACTACCACAAGAGGTTCTATCCTATCTTAGTGAATGGCAGAGACAGCATTGCTGAGAGAGAGACAGTCTCCGATATAACCATTGTGAAGCCTGCAATGTTTACAGAGGAGCACTACTTGCCTGGGCAGTCTACTCCAGTCAGAGCTTTAAGAAGGACCCCATTTCAAATACCTTTGGTTAGGGTTCACCTTCACTGGGAGGGTGGAAAAGGAAGGCAGCAAGTAGGTGTGTTTGAAGATATCCCGGCAGATGTCCCGATAGGGAATGAGTTTGATAATGCAGTACCATGTGCTCATGCAGTCAGACTTAGAAACAAGCATGTGGGTCTGGTAGCCTGGCGGAGACCCAGACAGACTGCACACTTGCAGCCAGGACTAGTGATGTGGTTACTTCAGGGAAGGAAGCTACGCTGTAGTAGTGAGACTGAAGGTGAGCCACAGCTGCTTGTGGGTACTGATGGTCCCTTGGACAGAGTGACTGCAAAGGTAGAGGTGAGTAGTAGTACCCAGGCTGACAGTGAGGCACTGCTGTCAGAGGATGCCAGACTTCCTGTGGAAGGGGAGCTAGGAAGGGTTATCAAGAGAGAGTTGAGAGAGGCTCGGCTCAAAGACCCTACAATGCAAGACCCGAGGCAGGTAGCTAGTGAGGCACCTGATTCTCAAGGGGGGGGTCTGTATACTGGTACAAAGGGTTACTGTATAGAGAGTGGACCCCTGAGGGACACAAGGTGAGAGGATACAGCAGTTAGTAGTGCCTAGAGCCTACAGTCTGGCGCTTCTAGCCATAGCCCATGATATTCCCTTTGTACATTTTATGCCCATGTGACCTGCAAAGAGACGTATTATGCAGAGCTTCTATTGACCTGGAATTTCCAGAGATTTAACAGGGTACTTCAGTACCTGTGAATAGTGCCAAAAGGTAGGCAAGGAAGTAGACAAGGTGAGAACTCCTTTGATGCCTTTGCCTGTGATTGAGGAGCCATTTCAGAGGGTAGCTATGGATATTGTGGGGCCTCCGAGGACCCCAAGTTCCACAGGGAAAAAGTATATCCTAGTGGTAGTAGATTATGCTACAAGATACCCTGAGCCAGTGGCTTTGTCCTCCATTGAGGCGGAAAAGGTGGCAAATGCTTTGTTAGAGGTTTTCAGCAGGGTAGGTTTCCCAAAAGAAATACTGACTGACAGAGGAGCCAATTTCATGTCAAACCTGCTGGCTTGTCTGTCAAAGTACTGTGGGGTGAAGCATCTAAAGACCACCCCATACCATCCACAGACTAATGGTCTTGTTGAGAGGTTAAATTCTACAATCGAGTCCATGCTATGGGCATTTGCTGACCAGTGTAAGAGGGAGTAGGACAAATATTCGCCCCATCTGTTTGCTTACAAAAAGGTCTCCAGGAATCCACAGGTTTTTCACCCTTTGAGTTGCTATATGGGCATAGGGTGAGGAAACCTCTAGATTCAATTCGAGATGAGTGGGAAGGCGAGTGTGAATCTCACAAGGAGTCTGTTGTGGTATATGTCCCAAACCTCAGGACGAGGCTCAGGGAACTCATGGGCTTGGCCCAGGAGAACCTGGCAGAAGCCCAACAGCAGAAAAAGGTCTGGTATGACAGGAATGCTCGAGCTAGAGAGAGTATGCTACAGGGCAGCAGGTAATGGTTCTTATCCCTGTCACACACAACAAGCTGCAAGCAGCTTGGGGAGGGACCCCACAAGGTGATAAGAAAGGTAAGTGATGTTAACTACATGGTGGAACTGCTAAGGCAGGAGGCAGGAGCACAAATTGTACCATGGTAACATGATGAAACCTTACCATGATAGGGAGGCCCTTATGCTGAGTATTTGCAGTAGATTGCAGGAGTCATCTGAGGGAGATCTGGTGACTGATCTCCTCAGTGAGGCTCGACTGACACCTCAATGGAAGGGGTAGCAATGTCCCAGCAGCAATCTCCTACCCAGCTTAGAGAAATCTGAGCGGTGTTACAGGAGTTTGGGGACATGTTCACTGGGAAATCAGGGTGCACTCACCTGGTGCAGCAACCAGGTAGATACAGGACCCCAAAGGCCTATTAGGCAGGCCTCTTCTAGGGTGCCTAAGAGAGTCAGACTCTGAGGAAGGAGATACAGGAAATGTTGGAAATAGGGGTAATTCAAGAGTTCAACACTCCATGGGCCTCCCCAGTGGTGCTGGTGCCAAAGAAGGATGGCATCACCAGGTTCTTTGTGGACTACATGAAAATTAAATAGTCACGCAGAGTCAGATGCTTACCCCATGCCTACGGCAGATGAGGCCCTAGAGCAGCTGGGTGGGGCTAAGTATCTTACCACGGGTTACTGGCAGGTTCACTTGATTCCCAGTGCTAGAGACAGGTCAGCCTTTGCAACTCCTTCTGGCTTGTACAAATTCACAAAATTGTACAAAGCCCTTTGGGATGAAAAATGCCCCAGCAACTTTCCAGAGGCTGGTAGATCATATCCTAGCAGGAGGGTTTGCCCTTGCTTACCTAGATGATATTGCCATTTCCAGCCATTCCTGGCAAGAGTACCTTCAACACATCAGAGAGGTGCTGGGCAAACTACAGAGGGCAGGGCAGACCATTAAGCCAAGCAAATGTCAGGTGGGTATGGCAGAGGTCTCCTACCTGGGACATAGAGTGGGGAGTGGTAAGATCAGGCCAGAACCTGCCAAAGTAGAAGCCATTCAGGCATGACCTGCACCTGCTACAAAAAAAAAAGCAGGTGAGGGCATTCTTGGGGACAGCAG
This sequence comes from Protopterus annectens, assembly GCF_019279795.1. Lineage (NCBI taxonomy): Eukaryota > Metazoa > Chordata > Ceratodontiformes > Protopteridae > Protopterus > Protopterus annectens. Next base: position 405,138,274 of record NC_056745.1, read on the forward strand.
GGTACTACAGAAAGTTTGTCCCCAGTTATAGTACCATAGCTGCTCCCCTCACAGACCTGACAATGAAAAAGAGGCCAGATAAGGTAGTGTGGACCCCAGCATGTGAGCAGGCATTCCAGAAGCTTAAAGAAGCTTTGGGAGTACTCCCTGTATTAGCCAGTCCAGATTACAGCAAATAATTTGTTGTGCAGGTGGATGCTTTGAACCATAGGGTGGGGGCTGTACTTAGCCAGATTTCTTCAGAAGGAGAAGAGCACCCAGTGGTTTTTCTCAGTCATAGGCTCCAACCCAGGCAGGAATGCTATGCAGATGTAGAAAAGTAATGTCTAGCCATAGTGTGGGCACTGCAGAAACTTCAGCCTGGTCTGTATGAAGGAAATTCACTGTGCTTACAGATCACAATCCCCCAACATGGTTATACCGAGAAAGCCAGCAAAATGCCAAGTTGCTAAGATGGAGCCCAGGGTTGTGAGCATACTTGTCAGTGCAGCACGACAGTGGGATTAGCAATGCCAACGCAGATGTGCTCTCAAGACAGGGAATGAGGTAAATTATCCTCAGATAAACCTAACCCTCTCAAGCAACGTTTTTCAAGGGTCACTTGAAAAACTAGCTAGAGTTCTCGGGGGGTGGTGTGAAAAACTGAAAGGCTGCCAGCCCAGCTAGACAGAATTATGTAGATAATTTTATATCATTGTAAATATTAATATAATCCACAGGCTGTTTTACAAATGTAAGAAAACTAAATGTAAAAAAAAAACTGTGTTATATGTTCTGAACTTCAAAAATGTAACCACAGTCCACCCTACTGGAAGAAAGCGGATAACAAAGCATTTTATGACTGTTTGATCTCGGGGCTTCAAGACAGGATGTCTGGGATGAAGGAATCCTTTATATTGTCTTAGGACAAGAGTTAATTGCTACATTTTACATGTATAATGTCTTTTAATGCTATTGCTTCCTGACAAGGTCCAAGCTTACTAAGAAATGTAAACTTAGAGTTTCTGGTAGCCTGGGAGCCAGAGAAGTGTCAAGAATGATGTAATCTAAAATGAGTCAGCAGTGATGTATTATAATTTTAAGAGCTCTGAGAGAGAAAGAGAGCATTTTGCATTTGTCTTCAGAACATCCACTCACCAGCACTTGCTTGCTCTGTATGCAAGTAGGATCTTAGACTTTAGTATTTCTCTTAGAAATAGATAGCTAGTCTAATCTTACTATTTTCTATATTTATGTCAGACTATCCTACAGTATGGTTTTAAAGTTCTGTGTCTGAACTCTTGATTAGCACTGTGTTAAATTGAGGAGATGTGTCTTGTGTTTTTATTAATTATTATTAAATATTTTAAATCTTTAAACTGTGGCCATTTTGGATAGAGATCATTTAAGCTCTAGAGTACTTGCATGTATATAGAGATACTGTACTAAGCCACTCCAATAGACAGCAACATTGGTAACTCTTTGGGAAGGGCCTTATAGTAGCTGACAAGTAGGGGTTCTGGTGGCAGTGGATTACTACCTTATAGCCTGGACAGAAGGGGCACACCTAGTGAACCTGTGCAAGCCTTCCCCAGGAGTGTGTGTGTTTGTATACAAATCATATCTCAAAGTGTGTGTGTGTGTGTGTGTGTGTGTGTGTGTGTGTGTGTGTGTGTGTGTGTGTGTGTGTGTGTGTGTGTGTGTGTGTCAGCTTCTTTGGTAGGAACACTAAGCACTGGTTGGACAAACGGAGTGCTGGGAGGACTTGGCTTGGAACCCTGGCTAAGGACTCCACTCTATAGCTGTGCCAGTGGAGAGTCTTATTGGGGATCTGGAGAGAAAGGGAGAAACCATCCACAGACTGTGATCTCTGTGTGCTCTTAAGGGACACTGTACTTTACTGTGTGTGTACTTGTTATCCTTCCCAACGTGCATGCCCCTCACTGGTGCTAGTGGTGAGGACTGAGGCTCATTAACTACTGGGCCAGTGGATGGGCATCATACACAGCATGCCTTTACAAAAAAGGTGCTTGAGGGGAATGAATTTTGGATCATCCAAGCCACCAGCCTGAGTCCCCACAGTTTTTTTTTTAAACTGACGATATTTTACAAGGTACAGCACACAAATACAAGGAAAATCAGGCAAGTTTCTGATTGTTTAGTTTTGTCAAGTGAACCTGACTCTTCTCGTACTTTGTGCTGTCCTTCAGCATTTACCAACATAAAGTGTGGATGCTCAATGGTACTTCAGTGGACGGAATTTTTTCTATTGGTATACACTGAAATTACAACAGGCATGCTGGTTGGGCTGTACAATTAGCATGCTCATTTTTAAATAACATTCAGTCATTTTAAACATTCAACAGTTGCTTGCTTTTGATCTTATCAGCATTTGGAGATGGAGGTGTATGTAGTGCTGCTCTTCTTTTTACATTCTCATAAGAATATTTTCTGTTGTCACATTCTGCATAAGAATATTTTGCTGTAAAAAAATAACTGGGTCAGTACTTGGTCCATTTTCAAACAATGATCTTGTGAACCATTGACTTTATATGGAAATGTGCCCAGATATCACAGTAATCTTTACATTTCAAATGGATATGTGGTAGTGACTACCAACCCTTTCTTCCACATAGACGCTGAGTCATTGCCTTTATTATATCAAAGTTTTGTTATGTTGCTTGTCTGAATTTCAAATTTATATCTGAAAAATATAAATGATAAAATATTTGAAATTAAATGTGAAACTGACAAGTTACACATTACATATGAATTTGAATACCCTAAGCAGACTTTAAAGAATTTTCCTCAGGTAGATAGAAAATGTTAGAGTGCAATGGGGAAGGAGGTCACTGGGAACATATTTTTGGGTGTGTAATGAGTTGGCAGATTTTTAAAAATTCCCTAGAGAGTACTCTAGAACATATGGTTGTAACTAAGGAAATTATTCTTTTGAACTGGGACACAGGATCTGAATTACCTAGACATAGGTTCATTTTCAAGTTTCATTCACTGGCTGTCAAAAGAAAAACTACTAGAAACAGAAAATTAAATGGAGCTTCTAAGAAAAGGAAGGAGCAAATTACAGAGAAATAAATAGAACTTGGTGAGAATAATACATGCAGTATAGTGTTCAGGAAATTCAGGAATTGAGCAATGCATGTAATGTTGGACTAAAACCAGTTTGTCATGTATAATGTGTATAAATGCAAAAAATGCTCATTTGTTTTGTGTGACTATAACCTAAGTGATAATTTATTAAAAGTCATTTAAAAAATGGAAAATGCTTTGTAAGAGGGTTTCTGCAAATTTAAAAGGATGTCAGAAAAAGTGTCACCTTCGTGGAAGATGGAGATAGTCAAATGTGTAACTTACTGGCAGAGTAATTAAAACCCAATGTTAACAAAGATGAATGGCATTCTACAGGCAAGGATGGATCACAAAGATGTGGAAGAAAGACCACCAACTATTAAGCAAAAGTAAGAAACGTACTAATTTCTTACTCAAGTCATGAGGGAGTATTTTAAGAATGGAATATGGTCCTGACAGGTCCAACAATGAATTCCTACAATGAATTCCTTGATCAAGCAAGTTCCCATTGGGATGTAACCCGAAGGTTGGAATCTGTGGATACCATGACTGACAAGGCCTGAAAAAGGCTAGCAGAAGGACAAAGCTGATGACTAATGAAATGGAACCAAAAAGAACTGTAGATACTCCACCAAAGGCTGCCTGCCCACAAAGTTTCCAAAGGAAAAAGAGTAAAAAAGCAGGTACTGGCCACCACGCTGAACAGCTTCAAAACTTTTTAAAATACAATTAAAAACACAGGAATGAGCGCTTTCGGGACCAAGCCCTTCTTCAGATACAAAAAACTCAAATGAAACTGCAGTTTTTATATACCTCTTCAGTTAACATTCAGTACCGCACTCTCATTTTCTTTAGTGCAGGTCTTAATGGTATTACCCCATAAACCTGAGGTTTTGTATGCTGCTAGCTCAATGAACCATTTAGTTTCATTCAACTCTGTATCATCAAATCACCTCTTTTGTTTTTGTTTACACATTTTATAACCATAAACAAACTTATGATCTTCATACTTAGAAATGTGCTGGAAAATTTGCATTATGTTTATGTTTTATCTTACAGAGGACAAATGGTTCAAAATTCTGTTTTATAGCATGCAGTTAGTTTTTCCTACATAGAATGAGTTGCAGTCCAGACAGACAGCCAAGTAAACAACATTCTTTGTTCTACAATCTGCATACAAATCAAAACAATTTTGTTTTCCTGATACAGGGTGTACATAGGATTCTGCCTCCACAATATACTCACATGCTTTGCAATTTCTGCACTTTCGTATACCTGCACATTGTGAAAAAATGTTCCTACTTTTTTTCTATCTTCCCTTCACGACATAATAAATCCTTCAGATTTTTACTTCTTCTAAAGCCAAAAACTGTGTTTTCTCCCACTACCTTGGCTATTTTTTCATCCGTCAGCAAAACATTCCAACTCTGTTTTATTATACCACATATTCCCCCTGTGTTATTACTATATGTTAACAGCCTCACATTATCCATCTGTGAGGCTCTAGACTTAACAGGTATTCCATTCTGTTGTCTATGGGAGAACCAAGGTCTAGACCTATTACTTCTGTATTGCTTACTTTTAGAATTAGCATCTTTAACTCTATTTTCATTGTATCCCCTTCGACATAGGTTACTTTCTAACTTGTCTAATTCTTGTTCAAAATGTGTATCCTGTGTACATGTACGTGACATATATGTTCAATGGTTTAGTAAGAGGGCAAGTTGATAGAATTTCACCTGATCAGTCTAGAGCCTGAACATAATGCACTTTTCCAGCACATTTCGAAGTATGAAAATCATAAGTTTTAAGTTTATGGTTATACAATGTGTAAATAAAAACAAAAGGGGAGGTGACTGATAAGACAGAGTTGAATGAAACTAAAGGGATCATTGAGTTAGCAGCATACAAAACCTCAGGTTTATGGGGTTATACCGTTAAGACCTGCACTAAAGAAAATGAGGGTGCGGTACTGAATGTTAACTGAAGAGCTACATACAAACTGCAATTTCATTTGAGTTTTGTATCTGAAGAAGGGCTTGGTCCCGAAAACGCTCATTCCTGTGTTTTTAATTGCGTTTTAAATAAAAGTTTTGAAGCTGTTCAGCGTGGTGGCCAGGACCTGCTTTTGACTAATGAAATGGAGAGAGAATTAGGGGGAGAGAGAATTAGGGGAAGTTGTTAAAGAGCATAACAAGGACATTTGTTCAGGTGTGCTGTAACATATCCACAGTAAAGTTCCAAAGGGAAGGAAGAGAAGTGATACAGACCTTGCTCATAATACATTCACTGGAGGCTCTTATGGGTTTGTATTTGTATAATCCATTTATGGAAAATCCAGTCCATTTAGTGTCCACTCATGAGGACAAAGTTTTTCTACCAAGTCACTGTGTAAGTGAACCAGCCAACTCTGTAGAGCACTGAAGAATGTATTCTGGCTTTAAAAACAACTCCCTGACAAACACTACCACCTGGTAAATGCATAGAAACTCATACCATCTATTTTTACCAATATGTCATACTACCACCACTGAACCGGACTATACCCAGAGGTATCCCCATATCAGAAATGGGAGAAGCTGTTGTAAGCCTAACTTGATTGATCTAGTCCGGATATATTCGCTGAGTGGAAGAAACAGTGTATTCCACGTGTTGTGCCAAGTGAACTGATCAACACAGACTTGAGGCATTTGATATGAGCACTAAATGACTGAGGAGGAGGAGGAAGGAAGAACCCGTTTTGCAATACAGTTCTGGTAGCTGAATCATCTACCAAGCTTCTCTCCAGCAGTAAGTGAGATGTCTAGGTCACCTGCAAACGGTACATGTGCTGGCAGGTAAGCAGAATGATGGAAATGAAGTCTTATCAGAACAAGAATGCACGAGTCCTGCTGTACTGGACAACTGTCTAGTAATGGCAGAAACTAGTCTAATACGAGGATGTCTTGTAGTCTCTAGACTGGGAAAACACCTTTGGCAAAAAGGTGTAATGACTGCAGTGAATACCTGGGTTTTTGAGAAAGTTGCGGCTTCTGGAAATATACCATCTATTTATGCTCCAGGCTTGTAGAAGCACAGGACGATCTGAACTTGATCACTAGGTAATCTCAAAACAATTACATTAATATAAACAGCAAAAATCCTGACCTGTGAAAAAAGCACAACTGGCAGTATAAAGAAGTTGTGAACTCCAGTAAGGAGCCTTCCAAGCACAGGAAGACAATATGAATGTCCAAAGATTGCAACCAATGTTATCTATAAAAGATGGGGAAAAGAGTTAAGTAACTGGAGGATAAACATTGCAAGGTAAATGATTTGTGGGACGAGGTTCAGGCTGTTGAGATTCGGAACTGTTCTTGAATCCCGGGTTATCTTTGTTATTAAAAAGAAAAGGACATAATAAATGCAACCTTGCCAGTCTATTGATAGGACAGGCTGGATGACTTCTTTTATAGAAGACACAGGATTATGAGAAATGACCAAGCAAGCTGTTGGCAATCTCCTCAGAACTGGATACTCGCACTGCTTTGACCATGTCAAAACCCCTGGAACAGTCAGCATTTCCCATTCTAGCTGCTGTAAAGAATCCTTGTTGGTCAGACTGCTGCACCTGCCTTATGCCTGCTGGGATGGATGAAGCCAAGGTCCCTGGCAGCCTTTGTGCATTCTAGTGCAGGGGCCTGAAAATCTATCCTAGTTTCCTGCTGGGGAGCATATTTCCCTGCTGCAATAAGACACTGGTCACAAGCCTGGAGCATCCATCTCAGTGTTAACCTCAAAAATCTATGAAAGACACTATAATACCCTCTAGAAATAGGAGGAGGTTCAGTCAGGTAACTCTGTTATGGACAATACCAGTACATGCTGTCTTGCTTTTCACATCAGAAGACTCATACATCTCTAAAGGGGAGGCTAACATGAATTCTGAGGGTGACAGGGCCTTCAAGGTGTCATAACTGTCCCTCTGGCACTTGGTCTAACAATTCGATATTTTTCAGTGCTTCCCTTGGGAGAAAAACAAACAATGACTGCTGGGATTTGGTTGTGAATATAAACACAAGATTCCTGACACAGACCAAAGCACCTTCTGTGACCTGCAGCAGCAGAATTGTATTGTTTTTGGGGAGTGGAGGGTTGCCCATCCACCCTGCTGGCCATCAAGTCATACCATCCCAGTTGCTCAACAGACTTGTTTTCTCTCCTTGGAGACACTGTCCTTTGGCCCACTCATTTCCTAGAATGACATTCAAGTGAACTGGGAGTAAAGGCAGATGTGTAACCAAGGGGGCAAATTTTTCATTAAGCCTTACCTCCCACAATGCATACCCACTTATTTCCAAGTGTTTGACACACAACTGTCTTTGCAGTGTACATCCTCATCTACGTATGCTGCATAATCAAGTGGGGTTTAAATAATTCTGTCAGACTAATGGGTAATACTGCCAACATTAAAATCAGATCCAGATCATACTAAAGAGCAAAGAATGAAGTAAACTGATTGACACAACAACATATACAGCATGTATATGCTTAGTAGCAACATTAAACTTATTTATTAGGACTAAAAGAAGTTGCATTTTCAAACAGCAGAGTGAATAAAGAAGGCACCATCTAAAATATTAGAAAAGTTTCAAAAGTGCGAGACTATTGTTCAGCTGCTTGGCATATATTAGTGGAAGAAAATCACCAAGACTTGCTAAGCAGATTTTACAATTAGCAATGCTGAAGATACACAGCACACATCCGATGGGAACTGCATCATAGATTACAGCCGCGGGGATGCTAGAGAGGTGGACCTCATGGCTCAATACAGTAGTTTTGTATAGGGTTACATGTAAATTAGCATACCAACCTTTCTTTGAAAGTACATTAGCTCGTCCATTCACTTCAATGTTAGAAGGCAATGAAGGTGGCAAGTTAATAGTTTCTAAAAGCTTCTCAATTCTTTCATCAGATGATTCCAAAGCTAGTGGGTTTGAAATTGTTGTCCCTTGTTCACATCTAAAGAGAAATAAAAGCCAACTTGAAGCTATATATTCAGCTACAACACAGTGTATTCTTTTTTTATGAATCATAACTTGAGTGAAAAACTGTTATATTTGAATAATAGTAGGAGACAATAACATCTAGTTTTCCATCATGTCTATCCTCCCTTCCTACCTTTCGCACCTATTCCTCTACCAGTCTTGTCAAACATTCTGCTTGCCCATTCCACAGATCAACAACCCTTTCTGTGAAAACGTATTCTGCATGTCCAGGAATTATAGTAGGAGTTGGCTCCTACAAGCAGTCTCAATACAGACTTTAGAATTCTTTCAAAGACATCAAACCATCAGAGGAAAAACCATCAGGCAAGCATCTGTAAAAATGTGCGTTACAAGTTTAGAGTTAGTGATATGAAAAAATAAGAAAACATGCTGATGTCATGACAGTACAAGTCAGAAGGCTAGGATTGTAGTAATATATGGAGAATTACCAAAGCCACAGTGTCTGCCATAGTAAGTAGCAGCTTAAATGTGTGATTTTCAAGAGTTTGTGGAGTAATGCTCAGCTTAAGTTTTTAACTTCAGCAAAACACACATAAGCAGTGAAAGCATGCCATGTGTTACAGGAAATTCCCTTTTGCACAGTGACTCAAATCATCTTTTGGGACTTCACTGTACATTGTACCCAAGAGTGTAGGCAGGCATACTCATTTGTTCTCAACTGAATACACGTTATTCAGAGATCTGCTCAGAAAGTCTAATGTATGGAGACCAGAAGATATTATCACAAATTCAAGTCTACAACATTGTTACATACATAACTTACTTAATGAGAAGACTGCCAATCTAAAAATCAAATTTTATGAATACAGGAGCAACAGTGCTTGTGGAAACATCTGTGATGATGTGTGCATTTTTAATACGAGGTGAGGTGGAGTAAGCAGTTTGAGCTACTCAGCACAAAAACTGAAATTTTTGGCTATATACCTGGTATGTCTTGGAAAAAAGGTAGCTGAGGCAATAATGAAATGGTTTGGGATAAAAAAAAAAACACTATGCTTTAAATGAAAAATTAAGATGATTACTAAAATTATTGGCCTGCAGTTTAACAATTACAATCTTAGAAGGTTAGAAAGGTTTGGACCAGAGAAATATTAGATAAGCAATTCACAAAGAAACAATGGGAGGACACATGTATGTCTCCCAAATATGCAAAATCCAGAAGATTTAGGATATTTCCTTGATGTGTTTGCACAGGCATTTTTATACTCCAAGCAGACTCCAAAGAATTTTTCCTCACGTAGATTGCAAATGCTGGAGGTGTGATGGGGAAGAACATGGTAACTGGGAACATATTTTTGGGAGTGTAATGATTTGGCAGACTTTAAAAATTCCCATAGTACATATAAAACTCAAATCTTCCTGACAGAGTCACTACAAATACTTTCACGGATAGTGCAGAATATTTTTACTAAGGATGGGATAAGAATTCTCAGACGTGTGCACAACTGAGTGCCCTTATGGGGACACCAGGTTTTGTTGATAAATGGCATCCCTAGATGTAGACATAATCCCTTTGTTTATAAGCTACGCGACACAGAAGGACTTTCTTATGACAATGGATACATGTTGGTCAAAAGTTAGGCCAGTCTCCACAATGGATACATGTTAGTCAAAAGTTAGGCCAGTCTCCACACAAGTTCAAAAATTCTGTCCAACAAAAAACAGTTCAGTCATCCATGGATACTGAAATGTAGTCATTTTCCCAGCTGTATAGCAGCAAAGATATTAGCTAGTTCTTTACAGAACTGGGTCCCTGCTGTAACACAAAGAGGCAAGTCCTTCTGGGCTCTCCAATTTTCATCCGGCAGTTACATCCTTACATTTGTTGGTGGGTGGCCTAATTGGTGGCAGTTTAGCAGCTGGTTGTTGAAAGACCCAGAGGTTAAACAGCAGGTTGAAAGACTAGCTAGAGGTTTTTAAACTAGAACACCAGTAAAGCTGATCTTATGGTAGATAACATTTACAAATGTCTCAATGTCTCGGAGGAAGATTACATGCCATGTTATTGAGAAAAGAAAAAAAAAAGAAAAGAAAAACAGAATGAGAGAGAGAGAGAGAGAGAAATGCAGCTCAGCTAGAAGAGTTAATAGAACGTATATGGATTCTGACATGGATACTGAAGTTTAGTCATCTGATATTTCAGATTAACAGCTTGTTATTGTAGCAGAAGAAATACCAGAAAATGAAACGCTAGCCAACAGGAGCAAAATCTGGACATATGCTGGTAGACGGGCTACAGAACATACAGGTTGAAAAAGACTATACAAGATGATAGGACAAATGAGGAAGACAAAACAGTTGTAAACAGGACAGCGTTAATAGCCTAGCTATGCATTTCAATAATCTGACAAGTTCTGGTACCCTTGATAAGTGTAAGCAGGGGCTTGGAAGATTTACAGGCTACCTTTGTCCATTAGGGACATAGGTGCCAATCCAAGTATCTTTTTTAGCTTATGTTTATTCCCTGATGCATACTAGCCATCAGCCCTCTAGTGGGCAATAAGGCCCATTTGTTCTCCCTTCCTTAGAGAGGAGAACCAGTTAAGCAAGACCTCCATCCATACAGTTAAACATTTTCCAATGTGGCTTAACTCCTTATTGCTTAACAGAGAACACAAGAGCTCATCTTTCAAAACTACACCCTCAACTCACCCAGTGCCCTACCAAATAACCAAACTTGGGACATTTAGGTTGTTATTAAGCATCCATCCAAGTCGCACAATCAAATTAATAAAAAGTGTTTTTGTCACTATTTCTGCATACAGTATGGTAATAAAACAGGAAGGAATGAGAAAAAGGCAAAGAGAATCAATAAGCTTTCACAGGCTGAATGATCCATTGGCCATGGATGAAATAATGGGAGATGTGCACCAAATGCATAACAAGGACACAGGGTCACACAGCCTTCCAGTGGATCATTGCAACAATAGCAGCAAAATGTACACTGGTACAACCGTTAGCATGGTATAAACAGGTGGCTACTGAGATGGCTATGGAAGAATGAAGTTATACTAGTCTTGCTCACTAATCTCAACAAGTATAACACATGCTGGAGTTATAAACCCACTGTACTAAATAAAGATGTAAAGATACAGACTATGGCCTCTGCAAATATCTTGAGAAACTCTTATGGCATTTTTACAACTAAAAAAGGCAAAGTGGCTACTACGTTCAATAGTAAGACAAAGATGCAAGAGATTTCTAGCCAATATCCATGATGAGATGGTCTAAAAGGCTGTCACACAAAACTATAGAATGATTTCCTTTTTGAAGATCAATAAGCTTTTAAATTGCCTAATCGTTAATGGTAGTTTGTCCCATTGCCTTCTTGCCCTACCCTTAAAGGCTTCTGTACTTTTCTCTTCTTCCTTGTTCATTCATTATTTACCAAAAAAAGACATTCTTAGTGAACTTATTATGGACCAGAAATGTTGCATCTAAAAAGTTACTCTGATGGATTCATTTTATCAATCATTTATATAGCAGAGTTTACTTTTAATGGGGTACAGCACTGATCACAATTTGACCAACTGCAAGCTCACACCAGGTTACTAACAGAGGAGTATAATGGGTCTCTGATCATAAATGACATATTATGTGTTCAAGACATACATGCCAAGAAATTCACCTAGACAGTGAAGCTCGAGAGGTGAAGCTTGGCATCCATGTTGAGAACACATAATAAAGGATTATCAGAGACCCAGTCATAATTCTTTGCAATGCATGGAGCTTTATTTTTTTTTCACGTACTACTAGTTTAAAAAAAAAAAAAAAAAGGCATAAAGTGTTTTGCCAGCGCTCAATGTTGTAAAGCAGACAGCGTAACATGCCTTGCATAGGAAAGTCAGGGAAAGATACTACAGACAGCAGGCAGGAAAGAATTGTGTTATTAAATTTTGACTCTTGTCTTTGCTGGCCAGTACTGGAAGTTTTAATTACCTAGTGAAATGCAATTGTTAAGATCAGGTCTTGTGCTATAAGAGCTGAACTGGTTTACCTCTTTCGCAATATCAAGCATAATCACAGCACTCCATGCACTACATAGTAGCAGCAACAAAGCTGAGTATAAATACAATGTGCACAGGGAAACGGTAAAAGAACATAAAAGGCACAGGCAGCATTGAAAAATGTATTCGACTACATATACACTTCATAGAAAATAGGCACAGTAGAAAACAATGGGCTGGATCATAAGTGTACCATAATGTTAATGTTTTAAATTCTCATTTGAAATGCAATGGGTCAGAAAATTCTTTTTATTTAAACTCAACTCAGTTCACTCCTATAAAACAAAATATAGATTTTTTTTTTTAGTCTTTCTTCCCATATAAATGATTTTACAACAGTAAATCATCTTGTGACACAACCAGTAAATCATCTTGCAACACTTTCTAATGATTTAAATTATCCTGTATTATAATTGCAAAAGCAGTTATCATACTCCAGTATGGCCTGACAATACTTTGTCTAGTGTAAAGAATGCGAGGCCATGCAACATAATATCTTGATACCATAGCTCTATCTAAACTGCCTCTTACTTTGTCTTGCAAAGCTCAGAGTGTTCGTTATTGAAATCTTCAGATTTTCAAAACAATCACAAACTGACAATCTCACTGTCTAGTCCACATGGAAATTTATAATTCTCCTTGCTCGTGTACATTAATCGGTACTTGCGTATTATCGCAACCAGATTTTCTCAGTTGCGAAATGCGCATACCAGCACAGATAGGAGTGCATGAAACAATTGAGACCGTCTTCGTAAATGTGTAGTACTGCCCAAAATGTTTACATTTACTATAAGGTGGTAATCAGACTCGGTATGTCTTCGGATTACCTTCAGGAACAGAAACCGTGGAGAAAACCCTCTTCCTGTTTTTTGCATTTTACACACACACGCTACAGTTTTCATGGCTGCTATCATACTCTCGTTTGTATTTTTTTTAACTTGTAGAAGGAATTCTTCAGAGAAATCAAACACAGGCACTGAGCAATTGTTTTAGCTACACTTGCTTACTTTTAACCATTATTATATTCACAAATTGTCAAAAAAATAAAGGTCAACAAAACCATCACTTCTGTCTGTGTTTGCCTTCTCTGAAGGATTCCTTCCACACAGTGAATACAATTCGTTCATCACACCGACAGCAGGCATGACATTTCAAGTGTGCAACACGCATGCAAAATATAGGAAGAGGGTTTTCTCCACTCTTTCTATTTCCAGAGGAAATCCAAAGTTATCCCCCACCAATACAGAACCTGAATACCACCTTCCAGTGTTTCATGGCCCCGTTTCTACTGAAGTAAGCGAAAATCGCAACCGGGAAAATCTGGTTGCGATAATACGCAAGTACCCATTAATCTCAAGAAACTTTATTCATTGATGCCCATTTAAACAACTCATCTACATAAATTTGAAATACTGACCGAGCCTTTACTATTATTACCATACTTACTAGTTTCAGGTCTTCAGCAAATTTTGCTACATTTATTGTCTAACAAAAAGACATTAAATATGGCCTCCATCGATCCCTGCAGTACTGTACTGTACTGTACTTGGTATACTATATTCATATATACTGACTCTACAACTGATACCCTTTATCTTGAAGGCAGCTTCCTGTCAATTCAAATACATGTTCTGTCCCCTATCTTGTAGGGATTTCATTATAGAGGAATTTTCACAGAATCAAATGCATTTGACAAATCCATGTGGATAACACTTACCAGAATGTCATAATTTGCTACCAATGCCTCTGAAAAGAAGGATACTAAAATCACACACACACACACACACACACACACACACACACACACACACACACACACACACACACACCCTTACCTACCTACTTCTTAAACACGCACACCTCTTAAACACTTAAACAGATACATGCACACACCTATCTCTAACTTGTCCATTCGCCCGCAGTCCAAACATCTTCTGGAATTCAAATTCCGCGCGCATGAAAGATGAAGATGTAAACATTTGTCTCCTGTGTTTGTGCGACCAGATGCAAAGGACGCCCTTAAAAAAAACATGTATATATATTTTTTTAAATGAAAAGAAAGTTAATCTCCCGGCCAATCAGTGAGACTAGTGCTGGAACTGGCTCTGATCCGGGGGGGGGGGGTGCAAGTGCACCCCCTTGCACCTGCCTGAGGACACCCTTAAGTGTAATCTATATGGACAATGACAATGAAGTTTCCTGAATCCCACAATGGCATACCACACCACACCTCTCAATAACACGTAGGGCTCACCATTATGAAAATATGTACATAAATAGGAAAATATGAATAAGTGATAAACAGTGATTAATTTCTCTAGTGCAGGACATGGCAAATCACTAGTGTGTTATTTTGTTAATAACTACTTTCCCTTTCTAATACTGCTTATTATTAGATGGTAAAGTTACTCAGTTAAGGCCCAAAAAAGGTCTGGACACCATAAGGAGCTATGGGTGTGAAATGGAAGTATATAAAAAGGCCCTATAGGCTTGACTGATCTCTACAATGTCTGTTGAGATAAGCTTATTAGTATTAGTGTTTTGCTTTTTAATTTCGCCATATCTTTTGGGTTTGTAATACCATGACAGAAATGGACCCCATTCCCAAAGTCAAAGTCAAAGTATGATTAAAGTTCATGAAATTAGTATTGTTTCAATCTTTGATGTCAGCCAGAAGTGCTCTTTGCAGCACCTGCAATGTGCCCAGTAATGACTACTGCAATTCGTACGGAGTTACATGTATTGGTAACATACCTAAATAGGACTGTAGATTTTTTTAATTTTTTTTTACAAGGCCTGTTACTCCTACTACTATTGGGACTGTCTGGGTATCTTTCTTCCAGATTGCTCTTGTTTCTGCCTGCAAATCTTGATATTTTCCGACTTTGTCTCTCTGTATGCAAGACACTGTAGTCACTGGGTGTGGAGATTTCAGTGATCAATGCTATTTTTGTCTTCTTTTCATGGGGCACTATATCCAGTTTTCTAGCATCTATCTTTTGAACTGTTGGTAATGGATGATCCCAAAGACCATCATTTTCTATGATGCTTTGTGGCTCACATTTCCAGTGTTTTTCAGCCACTTTAATACCGCAAGGTTGCACAATCCCCCAGTGCAACAGTCTTGCCACATTATTATGCCTTTCAGTATATAGTCCTTCTGCCATTAGTATGTCACAACCAGCAACAAGGCATGCAACAGTTTCAAATTGTTTTATAAAACGTACATTTGTCTGTTTCTCCCTAAACCAACATGTACGTAGCCCACTATCTTATGCCACCAATATTAACCTTTTATCTTTTGCTTTGAATTCTCCTCTCCTTAACCATTCCTCCATTTATTCCGGATCAACATGAGGTTCTTCCAGAAGTTTTCTATACTTGCAACTATATTTATGTATTTTCCATATTTCTTGCCTTCTCACCTGATCCTTCACTTTATATTCTTTCTTTTGTTTTTTGGCACATTTAGTCGCTGCCTGATTTTTATCCACTTTTAGTTTGATTTCCATTCCTGCTTGATGCCAATATGCTAGTGCTAGCCTAAGCAGGGAAGTCATCTTAGATTTATTCTCCTAATGTTTCAAAACTTTCACTACATGCGAGTCTTTTGAAGTCAGCATGTATGTGCAGAATCCCACGACTGCAGATCTATACATGTAATCAGTTTCAAGGAGGCCAATCCCTCCTTCAGAACGGGGAATATATAATCTTGGTATGTACTGATTTTATAAAATTATTTGCTGAGCATGAAGCATCCTTGTTTTCCTATCCAATTTATCCAACACGTTTTAGGGCAGTCAGTCACTCCAAAACTGTAAGTTAGGACAAGAGCAGCAAATTGATCTATAGCTTCGATTTTGTTCCTAGATGTCAGCACTGTTTTCAGGATTCATTTAAAGTCTTCTAAAATATTCCTAAGTTTTATACGCATTTGTTGAGGTTTCACTGTTGATCCCTCATCAGTTCCCAAATATTCATACACTCCCTCTTGCTCAAGTTCTTTTACATCACATTCTTGTGCCAAACAGATGTGTTTTGGTGCTGCACTTTTCCTGCTTCAAAGGCTGCTTTTGCACATTTATCAAGTCCAAATAACATTCTTATATCATCTGAAAAAGTTTTGACAACTTGCAGTTGTGCTCTCAGTTCCTCAACTGATGAGCTATGCAGTTTTAAATCAAAGAGAAGATAAGAAGTCTTTACACTTTGTTTTCTAAATTAAAGCCATGGCCTAAGATGTTATGTAGACAGTTTAATGGGTTAAGGGCAAGGCAGAATAGCAATGGTGACAGTCACCCTGGAATATCCCCCTTTTATCCCTGGAATAATAATTTGTCCTTCATCATGGTTTAAAAGTGGTCTGCCACTGTTTTATGGTTACTGTAATGCAGTCGATCAGTGTAGGATGAATCATTCATTTTTAAACACTTTTATCCATGAATGTGGGATACTATCAAATGCTTTTTTTGTAGTCAATCCATGCCATACTTAGATTCTTCCCCTTTTTCAGTTCTCCACTAGGACTTTAACAACGAATGATCCTTTGTTCTACATGACTTTCTTTTATTGCCCTTTTGTTCTATTGCCATAATTGAGTTTTCCTCGAAATGAATTCCAGTGCATAGTATGTACTTCATCGGAAGGCAAGTTATTGGTCTAGAATTTTTAAGGTAGCTTGCAGGTTCACTCAAGAAGGAGCACTGATTTTCCTGTTAGCCAGGTTGGTGCCTTTTTGGGGTGCGCATACAAATAGTTCTTACTCATGGTTAAATCTTAGTGCAAAGATGTTAATACTTTTACCTAGAAGTTAGGTACTGCATCTGGGCCTGGGTTTTCCAATTGGAGGCTTTTCTTAACTTTGTTTTAATCTCTCTGGCTGTTACAGGATATGAAATGGGATGAAGTATCTTTAAATGTCTTATTCTTTTACTTTTTCTATTTAGCATCTTTGTTATATTCCACAGGATCTTGAAAGATACCTCTCCAAAATCTATTTCTTCTTTTTTGGGTGGTCTTTCAATTCCTTTTACCTCGTTTCCCAATTCTCTATAAAACTTTTTTGGGTCATCAATAAATTGCTTATTTTGTACTTTTCCTTTATATTTATCTGCATATCTTCTAAGTTTTTCTGCCTGTGCTGAGATTTTTAGTTTATTTGTGACAGTGCATGACAGATCCTATCTATTCTAATACTGCGCACTGCTTTTATCACGTCTATCTAAGTATTTTTGTTGATCTGTTCCTTCTTCTATGACGCTTCTCGTCTTAGCCGCTTTATAGTTTTCTCGGTTTGATACTTCCAGGATGGTGTTCGATTTCTCCCCTCTCTCTCCCTCGCTCACTACCCTGCATTCTCCCCCACTACCCTGCATTCTTGTGGTACAACTTATCAGATATTAATTTAGCTCCACAGTAATATACCCTGTTTACTTCTGTTATATCGCATGGATCTCTATGGATGGTCCTAATTACTGTGTTCATTTTGTTTTATCAAACTTCTGACTTTTTGGGTTTTACTGACCTTCTGCAGTCTATTTCTTTCATTGATCTTAATATGTCTATCGCAAGTCAAGCAACTTTTCTCTTAGCTTTCTCTTCTTCTAAACTGAAGGCACATTTTTTGTTTTCCATTTCCTGCGGGCATTCTATAGAAAGTTCTAGTGGAGCTTCCTGTGGCACATTCTCTTCAATTTCATCCTGTCTCATCCATTGCTCTGTCATATGGGAACTCACTGACCTATCACTCAACATTAACTGCGTCAGAGTTTCCAGTTTCCTGGTCCTTCCTTTGCTGTCCAGCTTCAAGTGAACATTTATACGGGTTTCCTGTGGAAGACTCCAAAATATCTTCATATGGCACCTGACCAGTTGCTTCTTGTTCCACTGGTTTCCCCTTAATTTGGGGTTCCATTGCTCTATCCTGTTGTGGTGCTTCTAAATTAGATTTTCAACACTGAATCCTTCACTTTGGAGGTATTCCATAACCTCAGTTTCTATTTATTTAGAAAAGGAGATCAGTAATGGAGAAGTTAGTTTTCCATAGTCTTATTTTTTTTTGCATTGTAAAGTTTTCCATGTCCGGATTCCTTTGCATGTATTTCTCTTCAATACAAAAAGAGCAGCACCAAAGATATTTGATTAGTTTTGCTTTCTCCTTTGCATTAGTGCAAGTGTTGCTGTTCAAGGAGAGTTGTTCAAGGAGGGGCACATGCAGAATCCTTATTACTTTCAGTGCCTTGTTGGTACAGTGCATCACTATCCCTCACACAGTATTGGGGACATGCACCTCCTTTATCATCAGTTCTATACGTTCTTTCCCATTTCCCCAGATAAATTTTAAAATTCTGCTGGCAAGACCAAGACCATTATTCAGTGCATCCACTATCCACTCACACAGTATTAGGGGACATGCACCTCCTTTATCATCCAGTTCTATACATTCCTTATTCATTCCCCCAGATTACTTTAAAATTTTACTGGTAAGACCATTATCATTAATCTGGTCTTCATTGCCTAGAACATTGTTGGTGCTTTCTTGCCTACATTCCTTTATATAACTTGCAGAAAGGATTTTTATTATGAACTATGCAGTTTTCTTACACTTTTATCTCCTTTTAGCAGCTCTCACTGCACATCTCAACTTTAAAAGAGCCTTTTCCATAAAGTAAGTAGCTCCTTGGGGTATGATCTTTATTTCATACAGCAAACTGCTGCGAGTTTTAATAACTTGCTGTTCCACTAGGGTTTACTACTGACATGCAGAGTTTTTTTTTTTTTTTGAGGACTTTCTCCAAGGGCATGTGGTCATCTACTGTCGAAGTCTAAGTTGGTACACAGTGTTAAGGCTGTGAACTGTGGTACAGAATCTGATTCCTTCAGCCATCATTTGCCCACTGTATGGTTTTGAGCAAGTCACTTAACCAGACATTGGTCCCGGATGAATGAATGTATGGACAGACCACTTAATAAAAATATAGGTTCTAGTCAATGTGTGGAGCATTTAAATCTGCAACTGGGATCATGTCCCCTGATTTACATACCCTGAGTTCTTCTACAAAAACTTTCCTTCTGGCTCTAGTGATGGACTCCTACAGATACCCACTATTTCCACAATATTGATAAGTGCAGAAATAATCTCAGACATCTGGCTGCTGCTATAAGAATGCAGCTGCATGCAATGTATGTTGGCAGGGAAGTTGATTGAGGTGCACAAGCCTTCCTACAAAATTATGCCAATGCCTTTACCAAAGTTCCCACTGGGTATCTCCTGAATAAGGAAAGTATATGCTCATGTTTCTGGAGAAAGCCAGACATGATCCTCACCAGAATGACACTATCCATACTAATAAATACTCAGAAAAGCAAAGAACAGGGGGTCCCTTGGGTCAGAAGGAATTGCATTGGGTCTTTGTGGATTTAGAGAAAGCATATGACATTACTATTACTTTTGAAGATGGAACCCTTCTGTGCAATTGCTAAAGGAAGTTTTTCCAGTGTCTAAAATTGAGCACTGCACAGTAACACACTTAATACACAATCCAAAATTGATATACAAGTAAAATTTGTCAAGGTAAAGTAAAATCACATACCAAACAAAATTATGAAAGATTGTAATTAAGGTATCATTTAATATGGATAGTGCCAAGATTTAAAAAGCTGACTAAAATAGAATGAAATAAGGACCTTTTGAAATTACTCAGCATCAAGAACTCCCCAAAGCCACAGGGATAGTAAATTCTAAACAAGTATAACCTGGGAAGAAAATGAATGAATCCCAGAGGACTCTACACAAATGAACTACTAACAGCTCCAGGATGGCAGAGCAGAAGGTGCTACCTAAATGGGGAATTACCATCAAATCTATCATGTGGAGGGGAACCATATCATTTAGGGCCAAATATAAATAGCATCAGAGGTCCCCCCCGGCAAAAAAAAAAAAGCACAACTTGGTGGCAATAAACAGTACGTGTTAGTAGAAATTAAGTGAAGTTCTGAACGACCTGAATTCAATCAAGTTCTAAACCAGGGAGAGTCAAGCTCAGGGAATTTCAGCAGTCCAAGCAAGAACAGACCAAGGCATAAACGACCATGGTCAAGTCCTCAGGTACAAGATGACACCAACATCCAGGATATAATTATTCCTTAGAGACATGAAGGCTTAACAGCAGACATCCAGTCCTTGCAGATTATTTTGTCATAAGGGACAAACTCAAGGCCCTACACCAAGACACAGATTACATACAGTCTGTCACCCAATATACAGTTTAACGGTTCAAGTCCAAAAAATTCAAGCCCCAGATTATGGCATGCATAGCCACATAATTTGTCTTGCTTATGTTGAGTTTTAGCCAATCAACTATTACATGATGGTGGTACTTCAGATCATCAGCTGAGAATTCACAATCAACATAGCAGCCTGAAGAAAGGAGAAAGGAAGGGGCATCATAGCATGGCAATTCAAACCACTCCCCTGAACAAGTTCTTCTACAGGAAGCATACAGATACTATGGAACATATCTAAAAACAATCCTACCTTGGTTTGCAATTTATTGTGGAGTTGACTGGTAAGAGAAGTTTTATTTGAATTTGTTATCACTGTTTTCCACTGTTTGTAGGTAGAACGGGACTGCTTGTTAACCAGATTTACTTTGATTCATATTTCGTTTTACCTTTAATTTCACTGTTGGTTGTTAGAAAGGTACAGGTTTTAGACAAGCAAGTTCTAGCCACCCCAAGGGGCCTAGACAGCTATAAGTTTACACAGACTGCAGAGAGGAAAATCCCGAGCATATCTAAATAATCCTACCTTGGTTTGCAATTTATTTATCTTTCGTGTTAAAAAGAAGAAGTGCGACTACGAGCAATAATGAGAAGAAGCTATTCCACGCGACAAAGGAATTACAACTTTTGTCTGGTTTGTAGGACTTGTATGGTCAGAACAACTTTACTGTACTTTATTATTCAATTGTATATTGCTTGTGTGATTTTTTGTCATAGAAGTTGATTTAGGTTCTCTTTGAATTCTGTGGTTACTGATTTTGATTATTCTTTTCTTTTGCAATACTTTATTCATTTGAAGTCGAATATGGGTTCCTTAAATGAGTATGCAATTAATTTGCAGAAATATTTTGTACAATGTAATAAATGTTATGTATATTTAAATGTAACAGCTGATAACAATGGTGATCCGTGTTCCTCATGTCAAAAGTTGGATTTGCTTACCATTGTTAGAAGTAAATCTAGACTTAATGATGATGATGATTGCACTTGGGCAATTGGCATGGCTTGGAGAACTGTTGTTTCATGACCAACTGATAATGTAAGGCATAGAACAAATATAATACATTTAGGAAATGATGCATCTATTTTCTGCACAGATCATTCAGCAATCTGAGGATCCAATTTGTTTAGGAGGAAACAAAAAAGAAAGGAAGACGTCCACAACAAATAAGGAAGAAAGTGAAACTGATTAATGGCTGTAAAGGAAAGATAACACGTAGTAAAAAGGACACCGATTTGCTATGCAACACACAGGATACAGGAAATGATGATATATTTCTATCAGAAAACCGTTAGTCTACAGAAAAAGGCATTAATTTTTCCAATGCGGAAGGAAGGAAAAAAAAAAAAAAAAAGGGCAGGTGAAAAGGAGGAAACCAAAACTGAACGTGGAAGGATTGAAGAACATTACTGTAAGAAAAAAGAGAAATACCAATGCTGACTACACGGCACAAGCTGTGGATTTACAATGTCAGCTGGATGAGAATTTTAATACACAATGAAAACAGTGGGATTAATAAGACTAATATGAGGCGGCGCAGTGGTGCAGCGGATAACGTTGTTGCTTCACAGCAAGAGGTTCTCCGGTTAGATTCTCGGCTGGGGTGCCTTCTGTGTGGAGTTTGCATGTTCTCCCTGCATTCACGTGGGTTTCCTCCAGGTACTCTGGTTTCCTCCCACATTGTAAAGACATGCATCTGGAGCATTTCTCCCTGGGCCTTCGCTAAAAACAGGCTCTGTGGAACCTAGTTGGACTTTCCCGGTCAACAAATGTTAAATGAATAAATAAATAAATAAATAAAAATGGTGATGAAGCTGTATCCTTCGTAACAACTGACAGAGCGGATATTACTGTATTGGAAGTTGAAGATTCTTCAGAGCTGGCCAGGAAAGATATTCTTGTAATTGGAGATTCAATTATCAGAAGAACTGATGCTTACATTTGCAGAGAAGATAATAAACATTGAATAGTCTTAAGCTTGCCAGGAGCAAAAATAAAAGATGGGAGACAAGCCTTGGAATGCCTTAATGTAAGCAAGTACTGATCAGTTTTTATTCATGTCTGTACAAAATTATGTCATCCGCAAGGATTCATTGACTGTTAGTAGGGAACCGACAGCCCTCTTGTATAGTATAGCTTGTACTGGTGTCAAGACATTTTTCACAAATCGTCTATAGAAAGGATAGTCAGGTCACTGTGAATGAAAAGATTTTTAAGTAAATATCTACATGGAAAAATATGCCACGTTTTAAAAAATGGAAATGTAGAGAGCATCCAAGCCTAGTCCGGGGCACCACATGTTCAGACAGGATGGTGTGCATTTGTCAACATCAGGGAAGAGAATTTTTGCAGCAGATATTTTGCAATATTTAATTTTCATTTATTTTACATTTGTTGACCGGGATGGTCTGACTGGATACATGTCCATTTTCAGCGGAGGCCAGGGAAGAAAAGCTCCAAGATAGTAATACACATTGAACATTTAGCAAATGCTAGTTTCAAGCAGATTACAGTCATAAGCAATACCAGCATTAGCACATACAGTACTAACTTATTATAAAAGCACTTTACATTCAGGTTTAAGACACATTGAGCAGCAGTTATACAACAGACCTTTCCTGAAATGGTGTGGTAGAAAAAAAGGTTAGGTGCCTTACCTTCAACTACTTCTAAGGAACAGAGGGGTCACTAGTATGGGTTATTGCAAGGACATAACCAATGAGTTTTGATGTCTGTCTTGAGTTTGTTTTTGAATCGAGTTAGTGAGGGTTCTAGGGTCAAGTCAGCTGGGAGTCTGTTCCAAGTTTTTCCAACAGAGTTGGCAAACAGAGTCCCTAGCCGAGTAGTTGGATTTGTATGTTTGAACTAGGAGTCTAGTAAATTATCGCATTGGCCAGGTGCTGGTGTAGGGGCTGATAATATTTTTTAGTGCAGGTGTATTTTCTGGTTGGTAAAGGACTTTTATGTGCCACTATTAGCTGGTTGAACTGCAGTAGGCTAGGCAGTTCAAGCCATCCTAGGCGATTTAAGTTGTGACAGTGGTGTGTCCTGTAGGTTGTGCCAGTAGCAAATCTGGCAATGTGGTTATAGCAGGATGATAATCTGTTTTGTTTAAGTTGGAGAATAGAGGTGAGGCATAGAGAAGAGTTGATAGTAGATGGGAACGGGCAAATGCAGTTCTAGCAAGTGGGGTAAGGAAAGGTTCGATTCTGTAAAGATAGCCAAGTTTTTACTAATGGTTTTGATATTTGATTGATATGTGCATCAAACTTCAAGTTATCAACTATGACACCCAGTAGTTTAGTTTGGGCTTCTGGGGAGATGACAGTGCCATTGTTAGCAGTTATGTTAAAGGATGGCAGGGGGGTCCTGCATGTGGGGGAGAAGAGCAGAAGCTTAGTTTTGTTGGGGTTTAGGATTAGATGTTGATTGGAGAGCCATTTTTCCACTGTATTGAAGGTATTTGGGGTTAATGTGAATAAAGTAGCTGGTAAGGTGTCAGAACAAATCAAAGTGGAGTCATCTGCATAATGAATGCGGGTGGCGTCTGGGATGACTGAATGAAGGTCGTTGATAAAGCTGGAGAAAAGAAGGGGTCTTAGTATTGAGCCCTGGGAGACTCCTAATGTGATGGGTAGGCAGGATGATAGCTTGTCCTGCCATAGGACTGCCTGTTGCCTGCCCTGCAGGTAGGATTGAAACAACTGGAGTGCATGGTTGTTTAAGGAGAAGGCCTTCAAGGTTTTTATAAGCATTTTTTTAACCTGCAAAACCCAGTCTAAAAAAATAGGTATTTGAATTTTTAGTTGTTTTTGAAGAAGGGCGGTGTAGTGGTTGGCAAAGCCTCTGAAAAAGGCAAAGCTTTTTCTGTAATTTAAAATGTAAGTACAACTTTCCCCAATTTTTGCTAGGGGACGTCTTGGGAAAGTTTGACATAGGGGAATTTCCTTTATGGGAAATAGAATAGTTTTATAAGTGGGTGTTTCAGTTGCCGTTAAAGCTGGAGGGGGGCATGGTTGCAGTTTTAGTAGGCTGGGGGGGGGGTACCCGGGTGGGGGTTTATTTTTTAATAGGTGAATTTAAAAGGGTTTAAATTTTTTCTGGGTTCTATTAGAATTACCCTTAATTTTTTGGAAATGGAAGTTTTTGAAAAATTTGGGTTTTCAAATTTCTATTTTTCTTGTTTTTTTCCCCCCTTTTAGGTTTGTTTGGGGTTTTTTAGGGGGTGTCTTTTTTCTGGTTTATTTTGGTCATTTTTTTTTGTTGTGTGGGTTTTTTTTGGGTGGCCCTGTTTTTTCGGTGAAATTTTTTTTTGGTTTTTTAAAAATGGGCAATTTTTTTGGTTTTAAAGAGAGTGGGGAAAAATAAAAAATTTGGTTTAAAAAAATTTTATGCTTAAAATTTAAAAATTTTGTATGAATTTTAAGTTCTTTTGAAAATTTGGGGGTAAAACTTTTTAAAGTTTAAATTTGTAAGCATCTATTTATTGTTAAAAGGTAGACAGGGTAAAGGGATAGCAAAGGCTGTTTATAAATTAAAATGAAATTTTTCCATGGGGACTTTCCGAAGGTTTTTTTTGGTGGATTTAACACAAACAAGGGCCCATTTTAAAAAGAAAATTTTTCTTGAATTTGAAATATAAATTTTAATTATAAATTATTATTAAATTTAAAAAAATTCCAAAAACACAAAAACAAACATTTTTCAAGAAATTTTTTAAAAGTTTTAAAAAAACAAAAAAAGAAAAGGGTTAAAAATTTTATTTTTGAGTTAACTTTTTGTAACATGGGTTTTAGGGGTTTTTTAAAAAACTTGTTTTTGGAGGGTTTGGGGATTTTTCAAAAGGGAAAATTTAAAAAGTTTGGGGAAACAAAATGCCCGTTAATTTTTGGTTTTTTTTATATAAAAATTTGGTTATAAAAATTAAGATTTTTGATTTTAATTTTTTTTAACATTTTTGGAAGTTAGGGAAGTGTATTTTTTTGTGAATTTTGGGGGAAATTATATAAATATTAATAATAATTAATAAATTAAATAAAAAATTAAAATATAAATTATAAAATTTACAAAACAAAACATTAAAATATTTTTTATAATATAAAATATATAATAATATATTAAAAATAAAATTTTAAAAAATAAAAAAAAATTAAAAATACAACATTAAAAATTAAATATATACAAATTAAAACAAATATATAAATTTTAATTTAAAAAATTAAAAATTTAAAAAATTTAAAAAAATATATAAACCCCAAAAAAAATTTAAAAAAATAATAAATTTTTTAATTTATTTAATTATTATTAAAAAAATTTCAAATTTTTAAAAAAAAATTAAAATTTTTAAAAACAATATAAGAAAAAAATTTTAATAAAAAAAATTAAAACCCCCATTACAAAAAAATATAAAAATTAAAAAATATATATTATATATAATATTCATAAAAAAAATATATATAATATTAAAACCCAAAAAATAAAAATTTTTATACAAATTAAAAACCCCCTTTAAAAAAAAATTTTTAAAATTTATTCCACATATAACAAATTTTTTAAAAATTTTTAAAAAATTATTAATATTATTTTCCATATATAAATTTAAAAAAATATTAAAAATTTTTATTTATAAATTTAAAACCCTATTTAAACTTAAATTTAATTTTTTTAAAATTTAAAAAATTTTACAAACCTTTTTTTTTAAAAAAATTTTATATAATTTAATTAAATTTTTTAAAATTTTTAAATTTTTAATTTTTCCCTTATTTTTTTAAAAAAATTTTTTAAAATTTTAAAAAACAAATTTAAAAAAAAATTTTTTTAAAAAAATTTATAAATTAAAAAAATTTTTTGGGGGATAAAAAATTAAAAAAACCCCAAAAATTAGTTATTTAAAAAAAAATTTAAAATACTACTTTCAAAAAAAAAAAAACTTTTAAAAAAATTTTAAATTAAAATTTAAAAAAAATTTTAAACACCAAATTTTTAAACCGGGGGCCTATAAAGTTTGAAAAAAAATTTTATTTAATGTGTAAAATTTTTTTTTTTTAAAATTTTTCCAAATGAATTTTAAAACCATGAAAGGGGAAAATTTTACGTAAAGGGCCAAAACAGGGATTTTGTAAAACTTTAACCCGGGGTTTTTTTTAAAACCGGGGTCATACACAAACACTGATCAATAAATTAGCACAACTAGGTATTGATGTACTCATGATAAGATGGATAGCTGCATGGCTTACAAATAGGAAATGGCAAGTATCATAGCCTACTAGGCTATCGGCCCAAGGGCCTAAGTACGCCTAACCAACAAGGTTCCCTGGCTTATGCCACTCAAGAAAGTTAAATTTCCTGTGCCCCTGTTGAGCAGAGCCACAGAAGTGATCCCAGAGGTTTATTTCCCATTTCCCATCCACTCATCAAGATTTTTCTTGAAGAGTGCTAATGAGGAACTTTACTTGACATATATGGGTAGCTTGTTCCCGAGTATAGGAAGTCTCTGGGACAGGAATCTATCCCCTCCAGGTCCTGTTTATTGTGGTGATAAGGTTTAAGTCCCTAGAGCGTGTAGCTCGGAGGGACTGGGACATCTTTAGGTGTAGCATGTTCCCAACAACTCTGGATTTAACATAGCTTTATATATTAGGCAGAGATTTCCTCGGAGTAGGTGATATGCTACAGAGTAAAGCTGGAGTTTGAGATGGTCAGTGTAGAGCATCTGTTTGAGGCCAGTAATCCTCTTTGTGAGGTACTTCTGTGGCCTTTCCAGCTGCTGCAAATGTCTTGAGGTACATTCCAAAAAGGGGCATTGTACTCTATAATGGGTCTAATGAGTGCTGAGTAGAGGGGAACAATAACCTCTTTTTTCTTAGATGAGAACCCTTTTGTGATGAGGTGTGCCACACAGAAGGATTTCCTGACTACTGTGGTGATGTGATTATCAAAGGAGAGACTACTGTCCACCTGGGTCCCAAGGTCTCATCACACATTCGGCGTTAAGTAGACTGCCGTTTATGTGGTAGTTCATGGGTACAGAGTTTTTACCAAAGGGGATGACAATGCACCTTTTGGCATTGAGCTTGAGGCCATGCCTCTGACACCAGGCATCTGTCTCAGTGAGACCCTTCTGTAGGATGTCCACATCATTTGGGGACTCTACTATGGCTCCTAGTTTGCAGTAATCTGCGAACTTCATTAGCCAGAGGCCTTCTGTGTTAGCCTGTACTTCAGAGAAGTGAAGTAAATACAAAACAGGAGAGATTGCAGGACTGAACCTTGTGGTACTCCACTTGTCACTGGTTTGAAGTTAGAGTCTGCAACTTTTACAATGTGGGTTCCGTCAGTGAGCCAGTTGGCATACAGCAAATGGACAGGTGAAATCCTTGGTTACAGTCAGGGTGCCCCACAGGGCTCTGTCCTAGGCCCTTACCTGTTCAGATTGCATCTTTCAGACCTACATTTTTCACCTGAGGTGTTCTACAGTCTATATGAAGAGAACCTGAAATTGGGTAAACTTATTACATGAGTTACAGATAAGGCATGTCTGTAAAATAACTTGACTAAATTGACCATTTGGGCACAGGAGTACAATATGCTGATAAATACATCAAAAACTAAGCATGAGATCTGAGAGACATAAATTGGAAAGGTGAATATGTAATACGGCACACAGTGATTGAAACTGTAGACTCATTTAAAGGATCTGGTTACATGGGTAGATTCAGCTAGGAGTTTTTCTAATCATATCAGCCAATTGGTTAATGATAGCTATAGAACTAGAAGTTATATAAAAATATTTATAAAGTCTAGGAAATCAAAAATAATGAAGTCAAGTTACATTAGATCCAAACTTGAGTATGGAATAACAATATGGAACCCCTATAAGAAAACAAGCATAAGTAAACTTGAAAGAGTACAACAGAAACATACCATCCATGGATGTGAAAATTTTAAGTTGTTACAAAAGACTAACTTGTACAGTGCCTCTTACAGAGATCTTATTCAGGTATATAGGGCATTTTGAGAAATAAACATTTTGGAGCGAGTTGGATGAAGAGGTGATGACTGTACCAAAGGGTGAGAGACTGGTAATTGGAGCAGATTTCAATGGGTATGTTGGTGAAGGGAACAGAGGGGATGAGGAAGTGATGGGTAGGTATGGTGTTAAGCAAAGGAATGCAGAAGGTAAGATGGTAGTGGATTTTGCGAAAAGGATGGACATGGCTGTGATGAATACATATTTTAACAAGAGGGAGGAGCATAAGGTGACATACAAGAGTGGAGGAAGATGCACACAGGTGGATTATATCTTATGTAGAAGGGCCAGTCTGAAGGAGATTGGAGACTGTAAAGTGGTGGCAGGGGGAAGTGTAGGTAGGCAGCATAGGATGGTGGTTTGTAGGATGACATTGGTGATCAAGAGGAGGAGGATGAGTGTGAGGGCAGCACCAAGAATCAAATAGTGGAAATTGAAAAAGGGTAATTGTGAGGTGATGTTCAGGGAAGAGTTAAGACAGGCACTGGGTAGCAGTGAAGAGTTACTGAATAGCTGGGTAACTACAGCAGAGCTAGTAAGAGAGATGGCTAGAAAGGTGCTTGGTGTGACATCTGGAAAGAGGAAGGAGGACAAGGAGACCTTGTGGTGGAATGAAGAAGTACAGGAGAGTTTAGAGAGAAAGGTTGGTGAAGAAGAAGTGGGATTGCCAGAGAGATGAAGAAAGTAGACAAGAGTATAAGGAGATGAGGTGCATGGCAAAGAGAGAGGTGGCGAAGGCTAAGGATAAGGCGTATGAAGAGTTGTATAAAAGGTATGACACTAAGGAGGGAGAAAAGGACCTGTACCAATTGGCTAGACAGAGGGACCGAGCTAGTAAAGATGTGCAGCAGGTAAGGGTGATAAAGGATAATGAGGGAAACGTGCTCACAAGTGAGGAGAGAGTGTTGAGCAGATGGAAAGAGTACTTTGAGGGGTTGATGAATGAAGAGAATGACAGGGAGAGAAGGTTGGATGATGTGCGGATAGTGAATCATGAAGTGCAGTGGATTAGCAAGGAGGAAGTAAGGATAGCTATGAAGAAGATGAAGAACGGAAAGGCTGTTGGTCCAGATGACATACCTGTGGAAGCATGGAGGTGTTTAGGTGAAATGGTAGTTAAGTTTTTAACTAGATTGTTTAATGAAATCTTGGAAAGTGAGAGGATGCCTGAGGAATGGAGAAAGTATTTTGGTACCGATTTTTAAGAATAAGGGTGATGTGCAGAGCTGCAGTAACTACAGAGGGATTAAACTGATCAGTCACAGCATGAAGTTATGGGAAAGAGTAGTGGAAGCTAGGTTAAGAAGGGAGGTGATGATTAGTGATCAGCAGTATGGTTTTATGTCAGGAAAGAGCATGTTTGCTCTGAGAGTGTTGATAGAGAAGTACAGAGAAGGTCAGAAGGAATTGCATTGGGTCTTTGTGGATTTAGAAAAAGCATATGACAGGGTGCCTAGAGAAGAGTTGTGGTATTGTATGAGGAAGTTGGGAGTATCAGAAGTATGCAAGAGTGGTACAGGATATGTACGAGGGTAGTCTGACAGCGGTGAGGTCTGCGGTGGGAATGACGGATGTGTTTAAGGTGGAGGTGGAATTACAAAGGATCAGCTCTGAGCCCTTTCTTATTTGCAATGGTGATGGACAGGTTGACAGACAAGATCAGACAGGAGCCCCCGTGGACTATGATGTTTGCATAGGACATTGTGATCTGTAGTGAGAGTAGGGAACAGGTGGAGGAGACCCTGGAGAGATGGAGATATGCTCTAGAGAGAAGAGGAATGAAGGTCAGTAGGACTAAGACAGAATATGTGTGTGTGAATGGTGAGGATGCAGGGAGTAGAGGTGGCGAAGGTGGAGGAGTTTAAGTACTTGGGATCAACAGTTCAGAGTAATGGCGAGTGTGGAAGAGAGGTGAAGGAGAGAGTACAGGCAGGATGGAGTGGGTGGAGAAGAGTGTCAGGCGTGATTTGTGACAGACTAGTACCAATAAGAGTGAAAGGGAAGGTCTACAAGAGGGTAGTGAGACCAGCTATGTTATATGGGTTGGAGACAGTGGCATTGACAAAAAGGCAGGAGTTATAGCTTGACGTGGCAGAGTTGAAGATGTTAAGATTTGCACTGGGTATGACGAGGATGGACAGGATTAGGAATAAGTATATTAGAGGGTCAGCCCAGGTTGGAAGGTTTGGAGACAAAACCAGAGAGGCAAGATTACGTTGGTTTGGACATGTGCTGAGGAGGGATGCAGAGTATATTGGGAAAAAGATGCTAAGGATGAAGCTGCCAGGTAACAGGAAAAGAGGGAGGCCTAAGATAAGGTTTATGGATGTGGTGAGAGGACATGCAGGTGGTTGGTGTGACAGAGCAAGATGCAGAGGACAGGAAGAAATGGAAACAGTTGATCTGCTGTGGCGACCACTAACGGGAGCAGCCGAAAGAAGAAGAAGAGCATTTAGATATCCTATGTAGAAGACTCTATAGGAATGAGAAGTGTACTAATTGGTTCTCTGACAGAGTAGCTGATGCATGTAACACAATACCCAAATTACACAAGGTCTGGGGTTTGACACTTACAAAGGTCATGTCCAAAGGTCAGTTGTCAATCTCCTCTCCGGTCCAGCTGGTGAATCTGGGAATCTTGAGGCAATGTTACAACTGCCTCATGTACACAGACAACCCTCTCCTCCTAACAAATTCCAACACATGTGAGAGATGCAACCATATAGCCAAACTGGAGGCTAAGTTCTCTCAACTCAGTACTGGCGTAACCAGTCAGGAGGAGAAGGAAACCACACTCACTACAATTCCAATCTCACATAGCCCTACCACGACAGCAAACCAAACATATAAACACACAAAAACATATTCGGAGGCTCTAAATAAAAATCTGCCTAAGCAGCAGAGACCTCCAAAGCAGACACCAAAGCAACTGCTACCCCAAAACAAAACACGTGCAACACATAGCTCACAAAGCCAGTGTGCCGAACAGTCACAGCCCTTAAGGCTAAACAACACACCTGATACACTTGTAATAGGTGACTATTGTCAGGCACACTGATGTCCCGCTCACCAGGCTGAACAAGGAGAAGGTCACGGTGAGCTGCATGTCAGGCTAGGATCCGCCACATAACACAAGCACTCAGGTCACTCCAAGGCAAGTACAAATATGACTCAGTCATTGTCCATGCTGGTGTGAATGACCCGAGATGCACCTCCCTGGACTACATGAAAAGAGACATAGAGGAGCTCTCTGAGCATGTAGCCCAGGCCAGTATGACCCTGACCTTGAGTAGCATCTTACCCTCACCAAGAATGATGCCACAATATGAAAACAAGATGATCAGTTTCAACAATTGGCTTAAGTATTGGTGTCATTCAAAGGGGATCCAATACCTGTCAGCCTGGGATGACATGCTCGACAAGCCATGATGCTTCGCTAGGGACGGCTTGCACCTGTCCCCCTGGGCTTTCGGATATTGGCAAAGGCTCTTGCTACCCCCATAGTGCCTTTTTTAGGCAAGGCTCAAAAGACAAACCCACCTCCATAGGTATCACAAGGGATAAGAAACTAAGAGTAATGCTACTCAACGCCAGAAGTCTAAACCTCAAGATGCATGCACTCGAAACTCTCCTTAGCATGGAGAACATCAATATCTGTGCAGTAACAGAAACCTGGTTCAAGGCTCCCCAAGCACCCCAGCACTACCAGGTTATACCTCATACCATGCTTTTCGGCCCCAAAACTTGGACCGAACCACAAAAGGAGGGGGAGTATCAATATGCGTCAAAGATACCCTCACCTCCAGGTTGGTGGCACAGCACGAAGCATCAGAGACTATCCATGTGCAACTAACAGTGGGTAAAACTGCCTTCCAGTTTATAGCCTGCTACAGACCACCCTCCCAAACCCAGGAACCCCACTCGGCCTTCCTGAGAACACTGGAAAATATGAAGGTCTCTCCAAACACCATTATATTGGGCGACTTCAACTACCCAAACATAGACTGGGAGCATTACTCCAGCTCCAACACCCTAGCCCAAAGATTCCTAGAATTTATAAACTCAAATGCTATGGAACAACTTGTTACCACTCCCACAAGAGGGGAAAACATACTGGACCTGATCATCACCAACATGGGGACTCTATGCTCCAGACCAGAAGTGTATCCCTCACTGGTAAGATCAGACCATAAACTAATCTCACTGGATAGTCATATCCCGACCCCACCCCCTGCCCAGAAAACCACAGTGAAAAACTTCTCTAAAGCAAATTTCACACTCCTCAAAACCGAGGTGGAATCCTTCAAAGCCCCCGGGCCTGTGGAAAATACGGCCCAGACCGCAGAATCCTTTATAAACACATTCTATGAACACCTTCAGGAATGCATGGATCATGCAATCCCAAATAAAACCAAGACCCAATCCTCCAAAGGCAGACGTCCTGTCTGGTGGACCCCAGCCATAAATAAAACTATACAATAGAAGGAGGAAGCTACTACATGATAGAGCAAAATACCAAAAAGGGAAGGCATCTCTGATCAGTATTAGCAAAAAACTACGGGCACTCATAAAATCGTCTAAGGCCAGCTTCAAGAGAAAAATTGCACATGACACCAAGGATAATCACAAGGCTTTCTTTAGTTACGTTAGGAACCTGGGTGGGAATTCCCAGATATGCTCAGAATTAGTCCAAAATGACAAAAAATACACCAAAACCACAGACATTGCCAACATCCTAGCTGACAGGTTCAGCGCAAACTCCCCCCCCCCACCAAAAGGGCAAATATCTATCCCAGCAGAGTGCTGCCCCCCTGACATCTCAGATACTCAGGTAAGAGCCGCCCTCTCCAAAGCAAAAAACACAGCATCAATGGGACCAGACGGTGTCCCAGGCTGCATCCTACATGAACTCCAAGAAGAGCTAAACCCAAACCTAAAACTACTGTTCAATCTCAGCCTTACTACAGGATATGTACCCAAAGAGTGGCGTACAGCAACAGTGGTCCCTCTCCACAAAGGTGGTGCCTCAACGGATCCTGGAAACTATCGCCCCATAAGCCTGACTAGCTTGGTCTGCAAAGCTATGGAAAGGATCATCATGGACCTCATAAATAAAGATATTGGGGACCTACAGACACTGGATCCTACCCAGTTCGGCTTTGTTAAGGGCAGATCCTGCCTCTTAAACCTGGTCGATTTCTTTGAAACAGTCACTAAGGCCATTGACGAGGGGAAGCTGGTCCACACAGCCTACCGGGACCTCGCAAAAGCCTTCGATACAATACCCCACTCGGACATTATAGATAACCTCACCAGCTTAAATATAAACGCCTATGTCACTAGATGGGTTGCAAACTGGCTCAAGGACAGAACCCACATGGTTAGAATTGCTGGAGCCATGTCAGACTCCAAACCAGTTACAAGTGGCGTCCCACAAGGCTCAGTCCTGGGACTTCTCTTGTTCGGTATATATTTCTTGGAGGTGCAGGCCAACACAGAAGGACTGTGGCTGACCAAGTTTGCAGATGACTGCAAACTGGGCACCATAATAGACTCTCCAGCTGACACAGGCATCCTCCAAAAGGGCCTCATAGAAACAGACAACTGGTGCCAGAGCCACGGCCTCAAGCTAAACGCCAAAAAGTGTATAGTCATCCCCTTTGACAAAGTGCCCACAAATTACCACATAGGTGGTAATCCATTAAGTACAGAAGAAGTAATTAGGGACCTGGGGACCCAAGTTGATAGCAATCTCTCATTTGACAACCACATGGCCAAAGTGGTTAGAAAAACATTTTATATAGCCCACCTAATCATGAAGGGATTCACATCTAGATCAGGGGAGGTCATCATGCCTCTTTACTCATCCCTCATCAGGCCCATAATTGAGTACAATGCCCCTTTTGGGATGTACCTTACCAGACACCTGCAGCAACTGGAAAGACCCCAAAAGTACCTCACCAAGAGGATCAAAGGGCTCAAACAGATGCCATATGTTGCCCAGTTAAAGAAACTCCAGCTCTACTCAGTGGCATACCGCCTGCTCAGAGGCGATCTGTGCCTGACGTATAAAGCTATGTCCAACCTGGAATTAATGGACATGCTGCACCTCAGAAAATCCAAATCCCATTGAGCTACGCGCTCGAGAGACTTGAACCTCAGCACTGAAATAAATAGGACATGTTGGAGGGACAGATTCATAACCCAGAGGCTCCCTTCACTCTGGAATAAAATCCCAGTCCAGGTTAGGCAGAGTCCCTCATTGACTCTCAAGAGGAATCTTGATGAGTGGATGGGAGATCATAGGTTTACCCCGGGTATCACTTCCATGTCACTGTTAGAGGTACAGTATACTAACCTCGAAAAAGGGCATAGGAAAGTTAATTTAAAATGGGTGGCGAAAGCCAAACACACTCTGGCTAGGCTTATAAACGCCCTAGGGCAGATAGCCTAGTATGAACCTATGAACCTATTAAAGCAAGTACTAGTTTAGACACTTTCAAGAACAGCCTGGACACTTATTATGGGAACAAGTGTTTTGGTATATTGGCAAGCTAGAAGGGTATTAATGCCCATGTTTGAAATATCTGTATGTATGTATACACACAAACACAACCAGCATTTCAGAATAATAATGAAGATGGAGTTAATTGATAACAAGGTTAAGAGTTTGTGTCTTTCGGCTTTTCCTGGTTAGGGGTCGCCACAGCGGAACTCCGGTCTGCTAATGATTGGTAGTTTATTTTTACGTGCCCAGTTACCAGCCCTGACGCACAACCTTCAACGAAGGTATGCCCATTCACGCATATCTCCACGCAGAAGACGCTCTAGCTGAGAATCGAACCGGATAGCGTCTTAACTGTGAGGCGACAATGCTACTGCAGAACATACATATATAAAGTATTGTAAAACAAACAATTAGTTATTTTTTGCCCCTGTTAATTTATATTGGTAATGAAGTTCTGCCAGCAAGTTACAAGAACGGAGATGGATCAATTAAACTTCTGTATTCAGCCGGCATTTTGAAAGTACATTTTAACTTATTAGTAAGGACAACTTCATTTTTAATCACAAGAATGTTCTCTTGACTAAAATGCACAAGAACCAAGAACATTATTTTACTGAAAAACAAATTTTTTTGACAGTTGCATATGACTGCCATACATTCTGTCTACAGTATCCGATTCATTAAAGTGTTGCGTTTCCTATCAGGACCATGAGAGGTCATTGAATAAAGTGAATCTTCTACTGGATGGTTTAAAGAACTAATACTGTCATTTCCTGAAAGGAATGTAACAGTGAAGATGTTAAAGTATTTGCTTAGGGCTCAGAATTACGTGCAGATTTTATTGTAAGACAGGTAAGTGGAATCAGTCGATAGGAAAACAGACTGATGATCAAGGTGCAGAAAATAAATACCACCTTACCGGATTACATTGCCCAATCTGACAAAGCCATGGTTCAGTGGCTGTTAAAAACTTCAAGTAAAATATTTTTTTGGATATGCCAGTTGTGTGATATGCATACGAGTCTGGGATCATCTGCATATTGTGTGTTAGGGAGGCATGTAATGTGGATGTGTGAAGAAAGTCCATGAGAATGTTAAAAGAGGAGGGGACTAAGGAGAACACCAGTGGTGATTGTGAAGTATGTAGTGTGAGGGGGAGACATTATTCATTTGTAAGGTCTTTTTTTGTAATTAAAAAGTGAAGACTGTATCCATTGATTCCAGGCGTTTATCATATACTGTATTGCAGGTACATTTCTGGGTCAAACTTGGACAGGTTTCTTGGCATTTTATAAACAGAATGCGAGATGCCTGGTTGTACAGACTAGGAGATGGACAGAAGAGTCTGAGATCATACCTGTGGTGGTAAATTTGCTAGGGTCTGATCCAGTCTAAAATGGAATTTGATGTCTTGCTATTGTGTGTGTAACTATTAAATTAGGTGTGAAACTTGTTACGTTTATGCTAAATGCATGGGAGTTAGAGGTTCTGTCCAACCAAATGATATGTACATCACCCAGTAGTATTTTTTTTCATGTGGAATTGTTATGGATATCCAATGTAGGATATTTTCCAGTGTAGTTGGAAGAAGGGATGTAAAGGACAGCAATACATATTTGTTTAATTTTCAGGAACTTAATAGGAAGCTCTGCTGAACTGAATTTTGGTATTAGTTTGTTGCAGGAGGAAATGTGGCAGTTAGGAAATATTACAGAATATCACCTAATTTCCTTTTTATACGGTCATTACAGATGGTATTACAGCCATGGGATGTAATTTCATTGTTATTTATGCCAAGTTTGAGTTATACCAAGAATATCAGGCTTGTGTTTGGGTAATCCAGACATGTAGTTCAGTAGTTTTACTTCTTATATTTTGAATATTTATGGTGGCAAAAGTCAGATTACTGGGGTGGGAGGGTAGACCATTGTGGGGTTTGAGCAGTGTGGGGAAGGGAATTGCCTTGATGCTGGTTGCAGTAGGTGGGGCGAGAGTTAGGGTGAATGGACTCTTCCTAGGAGTCGAGTGTATCGGGGTGATGATTTCTTTTTGAGTATATTTTTCCACTTGATGTTATTGTGATGATCCCACAACTCTGCCACCAATATGCGACGACCCTTCTCTGGGCCAATAATCAAGAAGCCTGAATACTCACCACTGACAATGGAGAGAGACGTTCATTTGGAATACAAATGAATACACTCAGTATTTCCAGATGCAGACCTCTCTGCATCAAGTACGATTTCCCTTACGAGCACACAGGGAACACACTCCATCCGGGGTCTGGATCTCTCTGTCCATCTCCCTCCAGGTCCCCAATAAAACTCCCCACTGGTACAGCTGTAGGATTAAGTCCTTAGCGGAATGTCCGAGCCAAGTCTTCCAGCACCCTCTCTGGCAACAGAGTGCTTCGTGTTTCTGCTCCACATAGCTGCCACTGACAGACAGACACACACGCACACACCTGGCACAGATTTACCTGCTGTGCCCCTTCTGCCCAGAGTATAAAAGGTAAATATCACTACCATCAAACACTCCACAAACAGCTACTCCAAGGCCCTTAACAAAGGGTGTCCAATTATACCATGTAATATAATACGAATACAATTTGTAGTAGTTGACAGAGACAGTTATGCCTTCTGGATTGGCCAACACAGTGTTACCAAATAAATATAAGCACTCTGAAAGGTAAGGGACCAGCCACAATATTTTTTTAAATATATTTAATAAAAGAGCAAGAAAATGAATATATATTTACAGTAAACTACAGAGTTCAAATCATGGGAAATAGTGAAACTAACATTCATGGACAGACTCGGACAAATAAAAGAAAATCAAAATCTAAACTACGCTTCAATATATTTTCCTGACAATCTAAGAGAATTACTATTCCCTACTTGCTTAATAGGCCAAGGAAGATGATGTGGTGAATGGTCCGTCTTGTTGTCAGGCCCAAAACGGAATACTCAATGCTGACAGAACACTGTTTGTAATATCCAAAACAATTTCCAAGACAGCTGTCAGAATGACCTCATCTTTGTCACCTGACTCTAGGTTCTCACAGTATCCCCCTTTAAAGCTGAGACAGGAATTTAGCACAGACGGCTACAATACACATCTAAATGTTTATGGCAGTGCCCTGGAGCTTCCCCTCTTTTTTTTTACTGAGCGAATGAACAAAGGCGTCTTCCAGACCCGTCATCTCTAATCCTTTACAGCTCATTCACATTTCCCTTATTTTTCTTAAGGTAAGCCAACTGATTAACCTCTGCTCTTCCAGGGTCCTTTGCTAACATTTATACATGTAGTTCTAATACATTTGTAACATAAACATCTGTACAAAACAATCAGTTTGATATTCAAATGTCATACAGTTCCAATATATTTGCAACACAAGCATTTTGTACACATCAAAGGATATCATTCTTTACAAAACTCCAGCTAGATAAGCTGGTACTAGCCCATATCATCACAGTTATTTGGAATTATATTTGGGTAAAGGTGAGGGGCATCATTAACCAGGTTTGGTGAGATTTGAGGAGAATTTAGGGATGAAGTGTAGATAGGTGGTTGGGACAGAGTTTGAGAGGTATTGAGAGCTATTACTGAGTCATGGTAGGATGTGATATGGCTCAGTAGGAGGAGATGAAGAGAGGAAAAGCTGAAGAGTAGCATGATTAAGGGATCTGTATTTTATTGATGGTTGGTAGTAAGGAAGTAAAAATCAAAAAAGGAAGCAAGAAGTTGTGGCAGGGCTGTAGGATATTTAGTTGGTGGTGGAGTCTGAAAGGTGGCAAAATATCAGTAGGAAGGAAGGAAAGAAGGAAGTGTTTTCTATGAAGGAACAGAGTTAGGTTGTCCTGGTATCTTCTCTTATGTTCCTGAAATGTAAGAAATAGAGGGAGCTGAAATGGTAGAGTATGAGGATGCAGTTGAGATAGGTAGTAGTGAGGGCTTATTTGTGGAAAGTAGATGCTGACATGTAGAAGAATGGACAAGCAGTGCTGGGGAGAGGTCCGAGCATGAATGGATACAGTGCAAAACAGTATGGGAGGAAGAAAGGTTGATTGGTATAAATGTTAGATGGAAACTAGGAAAGAGGAAAATAGAATCAGGAGTGTTTGTATGACAGTAGTAAAAAAATGTTTGGGGAGGGTTAGGGAATGGGTGTCACAGGTGAAATGTGTATGTGGAAAGTATAATGATAGAATTAGAGGGGTGGAAGGAAATTGGATGTAGGATAGGGGAGCAAAGCAGAGCAGGCTTCCCACCCTCAGGTCAAATCAGTTTACAGCCGATACAGAGCAATTAACAAGGAAGCACAAAGCAGAATAGATTTTCTTTCATTTACTGAAAGGAGAAACCAGGAAAGTATGGAGACCAAGTAACTGGCATATACAGGATAATCTATTTGTCAAGAGAAAGAAGTATGCCTCATTAAACCGATTCTTATAGTGCAGGGTTTTTGTTGTTCGTGATAATATTTAACAGCACAGCACTTAGGAGTTCCTTTACTTACTCCAGATTTAGAATGCCAACTCCACCAGTCACATGGCCAGTAGTTACATTTGCAGATTTCTCCAAGACTTTGCATGAGTGAAATAATGCTTTTATCATGGAACATTAATGGAATCGTAGATATAAGAGCAAGAAAATATTTTCAAACATTTATACAATGAAACCCCACTTTTTGCAGCGGTTAGCATTGTCGCCTCACAGCAAGAGGCTGTCCAGTTCGATTCTTGGCTGGAGTGCCTTCTGTGCGCAGTCTGCATGTCCTCCACATGGTTGAATTGTAGATACAAGTGCAAGAAAATATTTTCATATATTTATACAACAAAACCCCACCTGGTGCAGTAGTTGGCGTTGTCGCCTCACAGTAAGAGGCTGTCCGGTTCTATTCTCGGCTGGAGTGCCTTCTGTGCGGAGTCCGCATGTTCTCCCTGCAATCAAATTCACTTTACGAGACATGCAGGTAGGTGCATGCATGAGTGGGTGTGCCTTCCTTGAAGGTTGGGCGCCGGGCTGGCAACTAGATACCGTAAAAATTCAC
Source organism: Protopterus annectens (assembly GCF_019279795.1). NCBI lineage: Eukaryota > Metazoa > Chordata > Ceratodontiformes > Protopteridae > Protopterus > Protopterus annectens. The sequence goes on from NC_056745.1 coordinate 405,178,272, forward strand.
TGTCAATCATTAGCGGACCAGAGTTCCACTGTGGTGACCCTTAACCTCTCTCGTCACTGTTTTTGCCTTGTATCTTGAGCTCTAGCATTCAGGTTACATAATTCTCCAATATTAAGCTACTCTGTTAATGGAAATGACTGCAAGTTGTCTTTACATGCAGATGATTTACTGGTAAACTTACCTAATCCAGAAGACCATTTGCCTGTATGCTTTCACAAAACTCAATCTTTTTTGTTGTATATCAGGCTATCACATTAATTCCCTAGATTAAAATCATCAAAATTAACTATAACCCATCTTTTCAAATGTTAGCCCAATTCCCTTTCTACACAATTCCACCAGTATCATATACTTAAGGTTTATGTTAGTACAAACTTATTCAAAAACTATTTTAGACACTTATGACATTATTCTTAAACGAGTAAAGCAATAATACAATGAATGGAAGCATTTACAACTGGACATCTCACAGAAAACCTGTTGCCTCATGGTTGTCTTTCCCTTAATTCTATGCAAGAAATTCTGGCCCTACCTTCTACCCATTACTGGTCTAATATGCAATCTTATTTGAGGCATTTCATTTGGTGTAAAGAAAGACTAAGCCAGGATCATCTTTCTCTTACTGTTACTCAAGAGGGTCCTCGGCTTCCAATCTTCAACTTGTATAACCTGATCGCTAGACTTTAAACATTTGGGGTCTAGTAAACCCAATAAAGACGATTGTTCCTTTGGACCTCCTGCAAAAGCTTGTAAAAAAAGAAGTTATGTCTTATCATAATGCCCCATCTGTGTTGTAGATTTTTGTTCATTCATTACAATTAGGACTTAGGTTCCGTCCTCGGAACCGATACGGCCGTTTCCAAGCTCACGTCAGCCAAAAATGCTCAGCTAAGACCTACCCATAATGCCCCTCTCCTAGTTACTCCAGATTGAGTTTGCCCACCCCTGTATAATGGAGATAATAATAGAAAAATAGCTGAAGGCTCTGTCTGAGCAAACACCCTAACCATGAGTTCCTAAAGTCTACCAGGAGTCCAGGCAGGGGGAAGGAGGGCAGGAAGTAATGAACAAACAAAGATCTACAACACAACTGGAACATTAAGACATAACTTCTTTATCCAATGTTGTAAATCTTTGTTTATTCATTACGATTAGGACAGAGTCCCCAGCTACTCGAGTCCTGGGTGGCCCTAAGGAAGGATATTCCCGAGCACCATAGAACCAAAAGATGCTCTTCCTCTGGAGGCCAAATCCAATTTGTAATGAGAGATAAAAGGTATGAGGTCTTGCCCAAGTGGCTGCTGTGCAGATATCATCCACAGAGGCTCTGAAATGAAATGCTACAGAAGTAGCCATAGATCTGGTAGAATGAGCCTTTATTCTGGAAGGTAAGGATAGCTTATTCAGTTGGCAGATAAAGGTAATGATGTTTCTAAGCAAGGAGGATAAAGTCACTTTGGAAACAGGTTTACCCAATCTGGGTCCTGCAAAGGCAACAACTAATCTGTTTTCCTGAAAGATTTAGTCTTGTCCAAATAACAACGAAGCTGCCGATGCACATCAAGGGTGTACAAAAGGTACTCCACTCTATTAGAATGCTGAGGGAAGAAAACCAGCAGGTCAATAGATTGGTTAATGGAAAATCCAGAAAGGACCTTGGGCAAGAAAGAAGGGGTCAGTACAAAAGGGACACCCTATCTCTGTGGAAGTTCAAGTAAGGTCCTTGACACTCATGGCCTGCAGCTCATATACTTTTCTCGGCGAGGTACTACTAGAAATAAGGTTTTCCATGACAAAAAACTTTAAATCACATGAATCAAAGGGCTCGAAAGGAGGACCTGTGAGAGACTGAAGCACCAAAGTCAAGTTCCAGGGTTCTAAGGGAGGCTTGACATGTAATAATCCTTTCAAAAATGTCTTGCATAGGTGGTGTGACATAAATCGAAGAATTATCAAATCCATTATGAAAATTGGCGATGGCTGCTAAATGTACAGTGATCATCGATGCTGAGGCTCCTGCATGCAAGAGTCATCAAGTATTGAAGGATCTTTTGAATAGACAGAGAAGGGATCTATGTTCTGATCTTTGGCCCAAAGGGAAAACCTAGTCCATTTACTAGAATAAACTTTCCTGGTGGAAGGTTTGGGTGAAGCCAGAAGAATTTCACGAACAGGAGATGGGATGTCAGGCAGCCTGGCAATCATTGGAAGTGGGGGAACCAAGCTGTGAGCTTAAAACTGGGGAGATTCGAATGGATCAATCCCAGAGGATGAGAACAGGTCTTGGGAATGATCCAGAATCCATGGGCTGTGAATCAGATGAGGCCATAGAAATGGGAACCAGACTTGACGTGGCCAATAGGGGGGCAATGAGGATCACTTTGATTCTCAATCTCTGAGCTTTCTGGAGAAATTTTGGAATGAGGGGAAATGGGCGAAAGGCATACAGAAGACCCAGGGGCCAATCATGTTAGAGCATCCCCTCGGGGGCTCCCCCTGAAGGGGGATCAGGGCAAAGTAACTTCTGCATTTGTTGTTTGGGGGGGGAAGCAAACAGATCACAGCAAGGCTTGCTCCAGCGTCGGAAGATCCGATCCGCTGTTACAGGGTTGAGGGACCATTCATGAGGCATCAGGATGTTTCTGCTCAGATTGTCTGCTCAGATTGTCCGCAATAAGGTTGGAACTCCCAGGAATGTGCATTGCTATAAGAAAGCATTTGGAAGTTATCACCTAGTGCCAAATCCTCATGGCTTCCCTGACACAGGGGGTAAGACCTGGTTCCACCTTGCTTGTTGATATACCAGACGAGTGACATGTTGTCTGACTGAATTGCAACAGTCCCAGAAGGTAGGGATGCATGGAATGCTTGCAATGCTAAGAGAACTACCCTCAGTTCAGGACATTTATGTGCAAATTGGTCTCCATGGGGGACCAGGTGCCTTGGACCATCTTTCCCTGGAAATGCCCCCCCCCCACCCTAACAGGGAAGCGTCTGTGGTCACCGCGGCCGTGGGCTGGGAAAGACAGAATGGTCAAAACCAAAGATTCGTTTGTGGCTTCATCCACCATGGCATTTCTTCCTTGGCTTCATCCACCATAGCATTTCTTCCTTGCAACGGTTTGTAAGATGGATCATGTGGTAGAGTTAAAAACTACCATTGTGCGGGAAGGAGCCACTGCAGGATTCTCATGTGCAGCCTCGCCAGTGGTACCAACATAATGGCAACCGCCATGGAGCCTCAGAGTTGCAGTACAAGGCATGCTGGTACATAGGTCTGAGGAAGAAGGTCTTGGATTTGGTGTCTTATTTTCAAAAGCCTGGGAGGGGGGAGAGAAGCCTGACAGGATGTTGTGTCGAAGACTGCTCCAATAAATTCCAGTGTCTTTGTTGAGGACATTTGAGATTTGTCCTTGTTGATTGTAATCAACAAGCAGAGAGCGAGACCTTGAGTGTAAGAGAGGCTGCGGACTAGGTTATTCCTGGTCGGAGCAGTAAGGAGCCAATCGTCTAGATATGGAAACACCTGGAATCCTATTAGTCGAAGATGAGCTACCACAACTGCCATACATTTGCTGAACACTCGGGGGGGCTGTCGCCCTGAACTGGTAGTGATTGGCTCCCAGTTGAAAGCGGTATTTGGTAGCTTCTGGATATTATTCTCTGCACCCAAACATCGGTAGTAGTAAGTTGCCAGGCTGGTAGGTGCAGAGAAAAACAACCCCCGACAGCTTCCAGAGGAAAGCAATCAGGACGCTGCTCAGGAGCACTGGCAGGGTCTGCCGGAGAAAGAATCTCTAGCACCCTGGTTACACAGACCCCCTCTACCCCGAAAGGGGTGTCTTCCAATTGAGTAGCCCCCTCTGCACAGGGGGGGGGGGGGATTGCTCATGAGTGTCATGAAAAGATCCTTGGGATTTCTTGAACCACATTTTCCTCCCTTCTGGTTCCTGGAGTAGGACCTCTGGGGGTTGGAAAAGCATATGCCCACAGCAGACAAGGTCTTTCCATCTTTCTCACTTCTTGAGAGAGTGTGTCTCATACGGTGAATCAACGAAGGAAGATTTAAAGGGGTCTGCGAAGTCACACAACTGCATCCAAGCATTACGTCTTGTGACAATGCCTGATGTGGCAGCTTGAGCTGCCCCCATGGTGGTGTGAGATATCAAACGCATTGAGAAATTAGAGATGGATTCAAGGGTAGCTAGCTGCAAGGCAACAGTGTCACGCACCTCATCAGGCAGTACCCCCACCAAAGAGGAAGACATTTCAGAAATTAGGTCTCTTTGGAGGTGAGTGAAGTGTGCCAGATAGTTCGGCAACTGATTGGCGAAGGTCACTGAAGCATAGATCCGCTTCCCTAGTCTGTCCATGGTCCGAGACTCCCTGTTCGGAGGATGGACAGTGGAACTGTCTTCTGCCAGTTCCCTCTTGGTGGCCACCTCCACGACCATGGAATCAACTGTCAGTGGGGCTGGTCTTCAGGTATAGATACAATTTTGTCTAGCCTCCGGGGGGACAGGTTCTACATTGTCCGGGGCCTTCCAGGCACGCTGCAGAATGAGCTTAACAAGGTCATCTGAGGGTGGGGTCACCCAGAAAGTAGATGGCTGGGCACGGAAGGCCTACAAGAACACAGATTCCTCAGAAGAGTTAGAGGACTTCTAGTTTCCCCACTGCTTGAGGATTTCAAGAAGGTCTCTGAATGATATGTCTGGGGGAGACCGTGGGGACCCTTCCCCCTCATCACAAATTGGTGTCGGTGATAAGGTGCTTCCTCTTGCACCGTTTCTTCCGGGATGGCTCCCCAGTAGGATCTTCAGAGGAGGACTCCAGAAAAGGGGTTCCCTTCAAAAGGGGGATCTTGCAGCTCCCGTGCCCAGGATCCCAAAATAGGAGGTTGGGACAGCTGCATACTAGGGGCGGGTTCTGATGCTGTCATTGGTGCTGACTCTGAACCTGTGGAGGCAAGGACCCTCTCCATCACCTGGAAAGCAGGCCCGCCCGAGGAAGGATGGGAGCCCGGAACAGAGAAGGACAATCTCAGAACCGAGGTCACACCCCACCCTGAGGAGCCCACCTCCAAGTGAAGAGCTCCGAGAGGACTAGAAGCCATCAGAGCCGTGGACATACAGCACCAGCGAGAAAATAGGCACCGGGCTAGGTACGGACGGTCCAAGCACTGCTACGAGAGACCATCTGCTCTGCAGCAAGGGTGGTCGGTGCCGACAAGGGAAAAACTGCTGTCAGAGCAGAGACCGTATGCACCGGGGTGGACATTGGTACCGAGATTTCCGGGACTTTGGTAGGGGCCGGAGGAGGATAAACAGGGGAAGATGTAGTAAAAGATTCTGAGCCAAAAGGGACAGAAGGTCTAGCTGGAATGGGCAACCCCCTAAGGGACAGAAGGTCTAGCTGGAATGGGCAATCCCCTAACTGCCAGAAGCTGGCCCACAACCCGCACTAGGTCTAATTCAGAAAAAACCCTGGTGGATCTAAAGGAGGCTGCTGAAGGAGAATCAGGTCTTTCTAGAAAGGGGCTAAACCTCTGCCCCAAAAAAGGATCATAAGTTGTAGAGTATCCTGGTCTTGGCAGATATTCAACTTTAGGAGCTGAAGAAACTAAATCGGCACAGTGGCCGGAGATGGTGCCAAAGCAAGTACAGTCATAGGAACCAATGTCAGATCTAAGGACGGCACCGAAGTCAGTGGTGCCGAGGTTGGAACTGAAATAGGGGTGAATATCATAGATGGCACCGAGGGAGAAGATACAGAGCTTGGTGGCAAAGAGGTCTGTGCCGAGAGTGCCAGAGAAGCACGGAGCCGACTCAGTTCCGTAACTGACGGAGATGCAGGAACAGAGTGACTCCGTTTTTCCTTATGTTTTTTGGTCTTTGGAGGGGGTGAGACCTCTGACCCAGATAGAGCCTCCGAAAAAGATGTCTTAATTAATCCTTTTGAAAGAAGCTTATTTTTATGTTCTGCTAGTCTACGATTACTAAAACTAGCACAAATGTCACAGTCAGCTTTAGTATTGTCCACGCCCAAACAGCAAACACAACGAGCGTGTCCGTCAGAGTTTGATATCCTACGCCCACACTTGTCACACTGTTTAAACCTCAACTTAGAAAAAAAATCAAAAGAAGGGAGAGGAAAAAAGTGAGAGAATACAAACGATGGTATTTAAAAAAAAAAAAAAAAATACTACAAGTGGTAAGGAAGGGCCTACCAAAGGCAGGAGAGAGGGACAGTACCAACAATGGTAGAAATTTAAATTTACCAAGGTAAAGGGTAGGGAATAGAAGTAGGTTATAGGCGACAGTGAGAAAAGGCTAAATTGACTAAAAAATAATAAATTTGAGGAGAAACCATCTTAAAAGTCACAATTTCCCACTTAGCTTTGAGATAGATGGCTAGTACATTGGACGAGGAACATGGCAAATGAGATCTGGAGCAACTGGGAGAGGGGCATTACAGGTATGTCTTAGCCGAGAGTTTTTGGCTGGCATGAGCTTGGAAACGGCTGTATCAGTTCTGAGGATGGAACCGAAATCCTAATTGTAATGAATAAACAAAGATTTACAACATCAGATTTTACTTTTCACCTATTTTAATCTTTTTAGTTCAGGGTGTTGGAGATGTAGTAATGAGGACATAGCACACTGGCTACATATTTTTGGACTGCCCAAAACTTGCAGATTTTAAAAATGTTTTACAATAAATATGCAACTTGATACATCTGAACAGATTTAGATAACTAAAGTATATTTTCTTGGGGACATGTCACATTTTTCTCCTTTGGATCTCCACAATCTAGACTTTTACAATTTCTTGTGTGCAAGTAAGACATCCATAAGAAATGGCACTGCTACTACTCCTCCCCCTCCTTTTCCTCCAAGACGTATTTAGGGAAATTAATCTTCTCTCATTAATGGAGTTTGCAACTACTGTTCCCAATTTAAGAGCAAATTGGAGAGAAATGGGCATCTTGGACAATTTGCATTAGTGACAGTTGTAGTTTTATCTGCACAACGGCTTTAAAATATGGCTTCTCTGTATACTTAAAAGCTTTCATGGGCCTGACTAATTTAACTATTTACTCTAAAAATTATGGTTTACCCTATGTGTTTCTATTTTTTTTTTTTTTTTGCTAAAGGGAAATGTTAGCTATATCCCTTCATTAATCTGTAAATTACTTCATATAAATGAATTACAAGATTAAAGTTAATCTCCGTCCCCTGCACCATCTTACCAATGGGTGCCAAGCCTTACTCTATACCTTGCCGTCATAAAAACCTTCCCATAACACTGCCACTACACAAGACACACAAGCATTCACAAACACCACTACATACACCCCCAGCCTAGCCCGGTCCCCACTCCTAACAAACATACAACATCTATCCTTCAGTCATCCACAACCCAAACCCTAACTCACATACACCCCTCTAGCCCAGTGTACCTGTCTTGACGTTACATAACAATAGGCATTTCCACCTCTCGGCTATCCATACCATTGGTATTAAATGATACCCCCTGTATTTGTCTGAAGAAACTGTATTCAAAAAGACGCAGGACAATATACACACACACACACACACACACACACACACACACACACACACACACACACACACACACTACAAATGTAGCAGATGTGTAAATGTAGCAAATAAAAGCTATAATCTAGTTAGGTTCTGCATTTCAGTTTGAAGTACACATAAAACATATGAAAAGAGTAGTAGTAGTAATGGACAAAAGTGGATGTATGATAGAATAGGTGAAAAAGATGCAGAACAGACTGGGTTTGCAAAATATTTGCTTGGGATATCACTTGTAAAATGGCTGATATTGCCACACAAGAAAGTCAAATATGGGAAACCTAAACCAATACTGAATTTTGATATGCTGTGCAAAAAAAAAAAAAAAAAAAAAACGGGATTACAGAAGCTGTGGTAACCAGGAAGGAAATTATTACTGGCTAGGAGATAAAAATTTGTAAAAAGTGATTACCCAGAAATGACAATGAAACATCATTTGATATTTTAAAGGAGATAAAGGAATACAATTGAAGAAAATTACAATGTAAATTGTCATTCTATGCTGCTACGACTATTTTTTGGGGGGGTCCTTTTTCCCCTCACACCTGCAAACCATCAAGCTTCTACCAAATGGACTGGAGCACACAGTCTTTCCCTCAAAGTAGGGTCACCCTCAAATCAACAAGTGTGAAAGCAGTCATGATTTATGCAGCCATGAGGGCTGCCTGTTCCCTTGCAGACATACTTGCCATGGGTAAGGGTTTCTGTATGTCCCTATCCTTGCCCTAGACAAGAGTGTTTGCATCCAGCATCACAACAGGGGGAAACTATGCTTTATCTTATGCAGCTGTTCATTCCTGTGCATTTGCTTAATGAAAGATGGTGACTGTATGGTGCTCCACAGGGCTGCATCCAGAACATATGCACCACCCCCTTTCTATGAAGGCTTGTGGTTGCATGCAGCCAGCTAAGCCACCCCTCCCCCACCAGGATGGGCATGTCCACCCTCTCTGCCACCTTTCTCCCAAGCCACTAGTTAAACTCAAGATGCCAGGGACTTAGTTCTTCACCACTCTATGCCACCAGAGTTGGCTGGCATGGCTACTTTGAAGGTGTTCGGGAATGATGAAGTGTAGACTTGACTGCCCAAATGAAGGGACTGGGAATATAAAAGAACTCCCACTAACACTAGTGGTGAACCAAAGGACAGACACACAAACAGATAGTTGGTATTACTAAGGAAACAGAGCATGAATAACAAGACAGAGTGATGAATTAGAGTGAGACTTCCAAGTAATTCCTGGGATAAAACTGATGGAGACTGTAAAAGTGTTACTTAATGGAATCTCAAGTTTATCCTCTTGGGTGCCTTGTTATGAAAGAATATCCAGATTATGGCTGCTCCAAAGGCATATTTTGACCCAGGGGTGACATCCAAGTTATTGTGCCTTGCAAAAGAAGTCAGTGATGCCTAAGTGGCAGCTGCACAAAATCAGTGAAGCACTTTTGAAGATTTGTGAGGTGGCCACAGGTTTAGTAACATGTACAATGGAAGTCTGAAGGGAAATGAGCTGCCATATTTCTGTTAAAATCTGATACATTGAAAAAAAACAAGAAAGTACACTGGATATATTTCAAACCATTTTTGGGAGCAGAAGGATATAAATAACTAGGAATCTATTTTCCAACATGATTTCTCTTCAAATAAAATTTGTGTTGTCTACGAACATCCATACAATGCTGTAAGTATTCACCCCAATGGAATAATTAAGGAAGAAAGCTGGACGATCCTTACTAATTTGCATAACATTCTGTAGCAACTTTAGACAGAGTACTGTTGTGTTCCAGTCCTTCTATCTTCATGAAAAATTATCAAGTCCTGCAACTCTGAAGTAACAGCCAAGAGGATGGTCCTTCCAAATGAGACACTTTAGGTCGGTAGGAGAAACTGGTTAAAAATGACAGAGGTTAGATTTTCCAGAATGAAAATAAAGGTTCCAAGGAGAAACAGGAAAATAGAAAGGAAGATTTAAGAGGAAAGTCCTATACGTTTTACAAACCTTAAGATAAATAGGGGACATAAAAGTTCATCTGGTAGCCATTTTAAACAAGAAAGGCTCATGTCCACCATGGAAGGGTAAAAAAGGTCTCTGGCAATCAATGGGACTAAACAAACCATGTTGTTAATTTCGGGGACTGAAGGTCCAGATAAAACTTGTCCAAGAAAGGAGTTAAAAGCAGAAGGTACCAATCTTAAATCAGGGCAAAAATGAGGCTAGCAGAAAGACTAGCTTTGCTCATTGCGACTTTGGGAAATTTTATGAGAGGAAAATGGTAGAGGCATTAAGAGGCCCTGGACTCTGAAGCAGTCTTAGAGCTACTGCAAACATACACTTGGGGTACACTCCAGCCTGGGGTGACCAAATGGCAGTGTCCAGAACTTAAGTTACTTGGCTCTCACCTGAATATAGAAGAACCTCCTGGATTCTTTTGCAATTTTAAAAGTGCAAGTATGCATCCTGGAGGCCTTTAAGCAGGAAAGAAGGATGGGCTGCCCCATGACCATTTAAAAAGGCTCCTTGACAACATACGAATTTACAACCCAGAATTTTTAATGGGACCGAGGTCCTGCTTCATATCCTGACACTGCAAAAAATCTTGAGTAAGAAGCACACCCTTGTGGGCTGTTGGGACCTCTTGGATGGCTCTTTCAGTAGCAAGCTCAGAGCTTTTGCTGCAACCTTTAGACAAGGTAAAACAATGAAGATGGAAAGAGACTACCAACTGGGAGGGGAACAAAAGGGAAATGAATAGCCACTTGATATTGACACAGTCTTATCCACCTGTCATGAGTGATGGCCTGCCACACAGACAGATGAACATACAGATGATCCTTGACTGCCTCCACAGTACAGCAGCCAGGCAAGCCCTCATGAAGTGAGAAATGTCCCTCCACAAAAGGGCACAGTGGCCTGACTGTTTTACTGAGTGCATGGTCATCCTGAAAATTATAAGGTCTTTGGCAATACTCTTCAGAACTTTGAGAATTATTCTGTTGGGCACTGAACCAAGTTGCTACTAATTCATTCTCAGTTTAGGACACCGAGGGACCCAGAATTTCATCACAGTTTTAGTGATCTTCATTCTAGCTCAGCTTTTACCAAATCGTGGAATCATAGGATCCAATTACTAGACTAATGGCCTAGTAACCTCCTATGATTCAAATATCCAGGAAGGCAAGGGTCCATCAATAGGGGTGTTCAGGAAATGGGCTTTGCAGTGCTCAAGTCTGTTAGACTGCACTAAGTGGGAAAGTGAACAGAAAGGCCCATGCCTGTCAGAACAAAATCCTCAACTGCACTAAGGCTGAGATAGATGGTCTGATTTACAATGGAGCCAGACTTTACCAGTTGGGACTGTCACTTGTCATAGGTTTCCAAATCTGGTAACAATCTGCAAAAAAAAGTCAGACATTTAAAAATTTTATATATATATATATATATATATATATATATATATATTTGCATATTTTTTGAAACAGTGAATTTGTTTTTCTCCTTACAGACTTTAAATGCAAATAAAATGATTTTTAGCAAACTTTATAGAGGATATACACGCGTGCACACACGCACACTAGTCTCTGTTGTTGCTTAACATTTAAGATTCTCTTTAAAAGTCAAAGCTAAAGACTTGTGTGTGTTGAATTTTTTTCCCCATACAAAAATCAAACTTTTTCTTCCTCGCTAACACTAGATACTAGTCGTATGTCACTATTTCCAGGAAAGAAATGCAATATTCCTATGCATGCATGTTCATTCATATATCTAAATGCATCGCATACTCTTACTCACTATGAGCTCACTTCAAATCCTGCCCACGTAATACAACCTTGATCGTTTCCTTAAAATGCTTTCATTAGTATTAGGATGTTCAAAAACTGTTATCCATAATAAGCTAACCATTTGAAGATTTTGCTTGTGTAACTATATCTGTCTGTTACTAACTTCACAATGTTTAGTAACAGAGAAATTAAAAACGTTTTCCACCACTAACTACTGGTATGTTATGTCGTACAAGAAAAATGGACTTGTAGATACGAAATAGGACTACATGAAATACATGGCTCTACTAAACTTTGTGCATACTTCTTGAAGTAGCAATTACTTTCATAAACTTCTCAGAGGCTTGTTCTTTCTTGGAGAGCGTAAAGTACACCTTTGCATACTTGTCTGAATGAGGACCTTTATTAGGATTACTCATTAAGTGAGCTTATCATCACTGCAACAAGAATTTAACACATGTTCTTTTTCTAAAAGATGTTGCATTTAGCAGTATCACTATCCAGAAGGTTTAGGCTGGGGTAGTTATGTTTTGGGCTGCGCACAGGCCACAATACAAAATACTTTACTTTATACTGTATCAATGCATGTGGATCAATGCATGTGGGGGAAAAAAAATAAAAGTATATTCTTAAAGTGCATCCAGGGAGAAGAGGCATACTGCTCAGGACGTGAAGCTAAGCAGCAGTTGGGCTGCCCTCCACCTACAAGATGGAGTGACTATAAGGACAGGGAATACGGCACAGTCCTTAACATGACTAGTCACGTACCAGGTTGCTTAAGAGGGTAATAATACACACATACATTTTCTAGCCCCCCCACCATGCCTGCATAACACCCAGCCTAGGATGTGATCATCCAGTCTTTTTCATCAGTGGGAAACAGCCAGTCATGATGCAGTCAGATCCATGCAGCTATGATGGAATTTTATGTATTAAAACCCCACCCTACAAGCTGATCTACACACTCACAAATGCAATGTTCTGCAATGCAGTCGTCAGTGAGTATGTGCATTCTCACACAAGATCCATTAAGGATACTGTGCGGATGTGGCTTGGCAGGATTAAGTGATGGTCCCTGATCCATATGTTGCAATGACATACACCTTTCTCTTGAGCAGATTGAGGTTACGTAGCAGGCTGGACCGCCTTCTTCTCCTCAGGAGAACCTTGCCAACCTCTATAGCTCACTCACTCTCCCTTGCCCCATTCCTCCAATGGTTGGTTCACCATTTGCTCCTAGGTCATTGTTACAATAATTATGGTTAAATGCTTCCTTCTGTGGTACATAGCGAACATGCACATGTCATTTTAATAACAAAGCATGACAAGAATAAACAGCCAGATCAGGGCTAATTAAAGGCATCCAGTGAGCTTTATAGCAAAAATCCATGATGGATACCTGCTGATATACTCCGACTGGCTTTCAATCAACCCAGGGAACAAACGGGCTGGGTAGAGCTCTTGCCCTCTGGGGAATAAATGGGCCAAATCTGCTAAGACAGCTTGATGGCTGGCAGGAATTAGGGACCAAAAAAGCCAAAGATGCAGCAAAGATAAAAATGGTCAAAAGCTATAATCTAGGATTGTTTTTAAAGCAGACCTGCAACAAAGATAAAATATGAAAAAGCTGTATAAAGTCTACTCTTTAAGGAATGACGTAGCAAAGCAAACGTGAAATGTAACAGGCTGTGTAGAACAGGTAATGATTGTTTTTTCTGTAGAAATACAGTAAGCGTTACACACACCCACACATCAATTAGCATAGCTTTCAGCTCCTTGATCTTCTACTTCCTATCGGTAGCCATGCTACTTTATATGGGATTAGAACTTTCTGGGTTATCTAAGCAATCTTGCTTTGGGGGATATAAACGTCTGACCCAGCAGGAGGTAAAGGGTCAGTATTTCTTAATCTAATGCAGAAAGGGGGATTTGTCTAAAAGAGTTATGCTGAATGAATATTTTGCAATGTTGACTCATTGCAAGAACCTCTGGAAGTTTCTTCAAATTTAGTTTGAAATCAGCACAGCAGCAGTTACTCCAGTAGTCTTATTTTCTTTGAGGGTTTTTTTTTTTTACTTTCAACAAGGCTGGGAGCACTCATAAAAATCTCTACGTGGACTGCAAATTAGAGGATAGACAAGTCTGTTGCCATGAGTTAGGGAGCTCAACTCAATAAAATTATGCCCATTTGCCTTTAAATGCTCTTAAATCAGGAGGTACACAAATTACAGTGGTCTTCAGTGAGTGGTAGATTCCTACAACTTGGTGGTTCTAATGCCATCCATTCTAAATTTAATTTGCATTTCTCTGTTCAAGAGCATACTTGTCAGCATATCTAATTTTCATACTGCAATGCCCAATTTCTTAAGGTAGGCGATTTCATTACTCAAAGCTTGTAGCTAGCTGCTTACCGATGCATACAAGGATAATTAACTGGTGAAGTACAGCTGTGCATAGACATTGGGGGGGGGGGGGGGCTGCTCACCTACAGATACTGTAGGTTACTAGTAAAGTTGTCTCACTTTAAGGTCTCAGTTACTGTATATGCTTAATGTACCATATTGGTCAGGCTTCTGGCAGAGTTATTGTTAGCGCAGGAGAAAACAGTGGTTATGAATAGGGTATCAATCCCTTCTGGAAAGTACTGTGTATGAATGCATAGTAAAGTTAGCCAAAACACAGTTACTGTTGGTAAGACAGCACTAAAAGGCACTGGGGTGAGAGTGAAGTGGATGAATTCCTGGGAAATCAGTGTTCATAACTCTTCGCTCCAGCTGTAAAGTGAGAAACTTATTTGGTTGTGGCTGGCACTGGTTATAGCCTAAGGTAGCAGCACTCATTTGTTTTATAATGCTGAGCTTGTGTGTGTGTGTGTGGTAGGTACAGTTTTGTAAGGCTGTCTCTGTCAGGGGTAAGGCACAAATAGTGCTGTTTGAGACAATACTGTGCAACTGATCAGTAGGAAACCGCCACCCTTCCTCTTTAAAAATGGGTAGACAAACAAAAAAATAAATTTGCTGACAATTATACAGGTTATACCTGACAATGTGTCAATTTAACACGATTAAAATAATGAGAATCATGAATGGCCATCATAAATCAAAGATTAGGCACCAAATTTCAAAATTAAACTGAGCTGGACAGACATTTCTAAATCTGATGCAGTAAAATATTTGCTCTTAAGCCAAATCAACAAAATTACCTTATTTTAAAAGCCACTCCAAAAATAAAAAAAAGCGTAATTTTAAAATGGTGACATACCACATTTCTTTCCGATCCTTTTTACAGCTTCACTAGTGAACAGATATGTAGCAGTTTCTTTAATTTGACTTACCTAGGTGATTTTTTCTCTCCTGATCCATCTTCACGAGAAGGGGTCTCAAAATCATTGCCATTTTTTAATGAGCAGATAGTAGTGTCATTATCCAAAAACCTATAAAGACTGTTATTGGAGTCTTCAAACACCACTTCCTTTTCTTTCCCAAACAGCCTTGTACCAACAGGCTCAAATACTCTGTGATCCATGAATGCCTGGCAGAGGCGTACCCCCTTCAGGCGAGAAATATCATTACTGCTGAAATAGATGTTCTGCATTAGGTGACTGAGCACCACATCAACTGCATCAGAGCCAGTGAAACAGTCATTATATGTTCTTAGGTGAAGCCTCCGTCTTCTCACTTCCACCTGTGTCTGAAGAGCATGAATGATATTGTTCCACAAGTAGGTTGCACGAAAGGGACCAGAATATCCTACAAAAGTAATAAAGTCATTATTTTAGTAATACAAAAAAGTACAGTTTTGTACCTACCATAAATGTAGATGTTCGAAGATCCACATTGCTGCAGTCCTTACATATGGGTAGTCCGCTGTCCTCGGTCGGCCCGAATACCAAAGTATTAGGCTGACGTCGGTCACGGCGCTTAAAACTGACATCAGGACGTCAGGGTACAAAAGCGCATGACCGACGTCATATCCTCAGTCTTTTCTTGCCCCAGATGTCAGAAGGCCCTAACAAGAAAGGCCAAAGCCAAAAAACAGCAAAAATAACCAACCACCCCTGCACTAACCATATTTACAATATGTACAACCCAAACCACACCACCACCTCTCACTACAGAGGGAAGGAGGACTGCAGCAATGTGGATCTTCGAACATCTACATTTATGGTAGGTACAAAACTGTACTATGTTCTTCATCTCACATTGCTGCAGTCCTTACATATGGGTAGAATCCCAAAGCAGAGGTAAGGGAGGATGGCAAAACTATAAAGCATTAGGGGCTGCCAAAATGCCCTGTAAAATTGCAGTGGCAAATCCAGCCCTAGATTTAGAGTAAAGTGGAAGGTGGTAATGCTTAGAGAACTTAGAGAAAGTATGCACTGAACTCCAAGTAGCTGCTTCCAAAATATCTTTAGTAGCCACCCCCCTTAAAAAAGCTGTAGAAGTGGCAGTAGCCCTAGTGGAATGAGGCCTAATCCCAGCTGGAATCTCCTTACCATGATGGGAATAACAGAAAGCAATACAAAAACCAATCCACTTAGAAATAGTTTGTTTTGAAACAGGTTTGCCCTGAGAACCCAAAGCAAAAGAAACAAACAACTGCTGAGACTGCCTGAACCCTTTAGTTCTGCTCAAATAATATCGTAACTGTCTGTGTATATCCAAAGTGTGCAAAATCCTCTCCCCTTTATTTTGGGGGTTTGCATAAAAAGTAGGCAAATGAATAGTTTGGTTTAAAGCCACACTAGAAAGCACTTTAGGCATAAAAGAAGGGTTAGTACGCAAAGACACCCTATCCTTGTGGAAAATTAAGAAAGGCTCAACCGCCATAAGGGCCTGTAATTCAGAAACCCTTCTCGCAGAGGTAATGGCCAACAAAAAAGCAGTCTTCCATGATAAATATTTCAACTCTGCAGTTGCTGCAGGCTCAAAAGGTTGTAGAGTGAGTTTCTCCAACACAAAATTGAGATCCCAAGCAGGAGTAGGAGCTCTACGTGGGGGTCTTATATTCTTTGCCCCTCTAAGGAATTGCTTAAACAAAGGATGAGAAAATAATGGTGGGTCACAGTCATAGTGAGCAGAAATCGCTGCAGCATGAACCTTTATAGAGGAGAAGGACAAACCTTTGTCCAATAACTCAGTAAGGTATTGAAGAGCAACACAAATTAAGTTTAGAAACATCAAAGTCCTTTGCTGTACTCCAAAATAAAAATCTCCTCCATTTATCTGCGTAAACTTTCCTTGTACAAGGTCTTCTGGCCTCCAAAATAACATTCAAAACTTGTTGTGGAAGCTGAGACCCTCCAGGGTTTAAAACAGAATATGCCAGGCTGTTAGATGTAGAGAGTGAAGTTTGACATTGAGTAAATGACTGTTTTCCTGAGATAGCAGGTGAGGAATCGAAGGCAAAGGCCATGGAGGCTCCCGTACCAGACTTCTCAGTAATGGGTACCAGTGCTGTCGAGGCCAATCCGGAGCTATTAAAATCATGTTTGGCTTGTCCTGTCTGACCTTCAGGAGTACCTTTGGGAGGAGAGGCAGAGGTGGAAAGGCATACACGTGAAGATTGCTCCAATTGAATGAGAGAGCATCCACATTCCAAGCTGTGGGATGAAACCTTTTTGTGCAAAACTTTGGCAGCTGGTAATTTAGTGGAGAAGCGAACAGATCTATGTCTGGAGTTCCCCATAACACTGTCAATTTCTGAAATACATGAGGATCCAATTTCCACTCGTGGGGATCCATAATTTGTCTGCTCAACACATCTGCTAAGGAGTTCTGTGCTCCTGGCAGAAACCTTGCCTGAAGATTTAGCTGTAAACTGAGAGCAGTCTCCCACAAAATCATTGCTTGTCTGCATAGAGGATATGAATGCGTCCCCTTGCTTGTTGATGTACCACATGACAGTTGTGTTGTCTGTTTGAATCAACACCTGCCCTGGAAGAAGTAAATCCTTGAAAGCTATCAATGCAAATTGGACTGCTAACATCTCCTTCAAGTTGATATGTAAATGTTGAAGTCTGGCAGGCCACGTGTCTTGTACCCATTTTCCATTTAGATGAGCTCCCCAAGCTTTGTCTGAGGCATCTGTCGTTAAAATCTGACTCGCCTCTGGTCGGGTCACAGAGAGTCCCTTGTTTAGGTGACATTCCTGAGCCCACCACAAAAATTCCTTTTGAATGCAAGGTATTATCTGAATGACAGTGTCCAAATCTTGGCAGTACTGCGTCCATACATTTTTGAGATACCATTGTAGCTTCCTCATATGCAGTTTGGCATTGGGAAGTACCAGAATACAAGATGTCATGAACCCCAAGGCTTGAAGGACTGTCCTTGCAGTCAGCCTGGACTGACGAGACAATTGGTGAAAGTAAAGGGAAAGATTCTTTTGTTTGTCCGGGGTCAAAAAGGCCATCTGGGATGCTGTATTCAGTCTCACACCCAGAAAGCACATGTCCTGAGAGGGTACTAGACTGGACTTTATTTCGTTCACAGAATACCCCAGGCATCTTAACACTGCCATCACATACTGTAAATGATGAAGACGTTCATCCTTTCCTTGGGCCAGAATCAGGCAATCGTCCAAATAAGGATAGATTTGTATTCCTCTTAGCCTGAAGAAAGCTACCACTGGAGCCAGAACCTTCGTGAACACTCTGGGCGCAGTAGATAAGCCAAAGGGCAATGCAGAGAACTGATAATGAAAAGTCCCAGCCGCAGATACTTCCTGCAACTGAGCCTGATAGGAACATGAAGGTAAGCCTCCTTGAGATCCAGAGTCACCATCCAGTGATCTTTGCCCAGCAGAGGTAAAAGCTGTTGTAACGTCAACATTTTGAACTTGGGAATGTCCAGATATGTGTTGAGGATAGATAAATCCAAAATTGGTCTCCACGTGTTCCCTTTCTTTGGTACTAGAAACAGGCGAGAATAAAATCCTAGTCCCACTTCTGGCAGAGGGACAGGTTGTATAGCCCTATTTGAAGTAGTAGAGAAATTTGTTTGTGAGCCTCTAGTCTTTGCTGAGGAGGAACGTCTGGCATGCCTTTGAAAGGAGGCAAGGTATGGAAATAAAACTTGTAACCTTGGGGTATGATATCCAATACCCATTTGTCTTGGGTAATCAAAATCCAATTTTCCTTGAAGAGTGCCAACCTTCCTCCCAAAGGTGCTGCCAGGCAAGAAGGATCTGGCAGCTGAAAAGTAGGTCATTGGGCCTGTTTACGAAAGGACTGGCCCCTGCCCTCACCAAGATTGTGCAGGTGAACTCCCTGTTCTAGGTCTGAAAGAACTCTGAGCTCTGCCCCTACCACGTCTAGATCTACCCCTAGACTGAGAATCATAAGAAGGATACGTCCACCCCTTAGCAGGCCAATTCCTACTAAACGGAGGCTGAACTTGCAAAAAATCTTTAACAGCCTGCATAGACTTAGCCTTGTCTTCCATTTTCTTCAAGACTGACTCCACAGGTGAACCAAACAACACATCAGACTGCAAAGGAGCATCCAAAATCCTTGTCTTAACATGGTCAGATAAATTCTGATCCTTCAGCCAGGCATGCCTTCGAAGAACTGAACCAGTGGCAGCCACCCTAGACGAGGCCTGCACAGCATCAAAACCACATTGTAATGAATGCTTACCCACCTGTTCAGAGACATGCACCAAATCTTGTAATTCTTTACACTCAATGCCTTCCGCCAGAGCATCCACCTTAGACTTCAATTGAGAAAGAAGAGAGTTTTGATATTTCAACATATGAAACTGGCAATTCAAAGCCCTCATAGCTAAGGTAGAAGATGTATAGACCTTCTTTCCCCATCTATCCAAAGCTTTGGCCTCTTTATCTAGAGGAACCGGATTTTTTACAACAGAGGCCTTGACACCCTTGACTAATAGTTTCTGGGTCCGCCCTAGGACTCTTATAAAGATATTTATGAGCCTCAGGCACCCTGTAATACCTATCCGGTTTAACAGGCGCAGGAGGCAGAGAATCAGGATTAAGTGAAGCCTCTGAAAACACATCTTCCACAACATCCAGAACAGGGGGTATAGCCAAGGGCCTATGTTGGGGTAAAAGCAAAAATTCCCTAAGCCTTTTCCGAGAATCAGAGAAGTCCTGACCTTCCCACTTAAAATGTTCCCTCATAGAATGAAGTGTCTCTGAAAAAGAAAAATCCTCTGGAGGAGAAGCAGAAGGAGTGGAATCATCTGCATCAGAATCAGAATAAGGAGAGTACTCCTGCAAGTCTTCAGTCAAGACTCTGAAACATCCAAGCCTGCTCAAAACTTCCCAACTCTGGCTCCACCCTAGGCCTCTTATCAAGAGGGGGCAAAGAACCTCTAATCAGAGTAATCAAATCTTCTGCCATTTTAAGCATGTGCTTCTTAGGCATAGACCCTGCTGAACTAGGAGTGACACCAACAGAAGCTAAACCTGGCCTGCCTCTGGGAGAAGCCTTGGAAACAGAAGGAGAGGGCCTAACCACCCTAGGAAGGGAGGGGAGTACAGTAACCTGAGAAGCCCCTTCAGCCTGACCTGCCTCTTGAGAGGCCACATCCTGCAAAATCAAAGTCTCCCCCTGAGACTCCAGAGAAGTCTCCGTCGGAACCACCGGTTCCACTGAAGCCTCTAAAGAACCGGCGTCCGGAACGGACGACTCATCTTGCCTGGGTTTAACTGTTTTGTCTTTGCACTTCAGAAGCGGGCCGGAGAGTCCGACGGCATATTATAATTGCACCGCTTACCAAAGACCAGCCTAGCACAAGCTAACAATAGTGCGCTTATTGAACCTAGCACAAAAGCGACACCCGACAACGTCGTGCTCAGGCCCCAAACAAGGAATGCACAAAGAATGATAATCCCTATGCGGTATCTGCTTCCCACAAGAAATACAGTTATTCACTTTTTCTGACATCCGGTAATACACTGAGGCAAGAAAAACCAAAATATTCCAACGGGTATTTAGCCAACTTGGATTCGGTCTGAAACTCCGAACTCGAAAAATTTCAGACGGCACTTGCAGCGCTGCTTCTGCATCGGACCATGCGGCAAAAAAGACTGAGGATATGACGTCGGTCATGCGCTTTTGTACCCTGACGTCCTGATGTCAGTTTTAAGCGCCGTGACCGATGTCAGCCTAATACTTTGGTATTCGGGCCGACCGAGGACAGCGGACTACCCATATGTAAGGACTGCAGCAATGTGAGATGAAGAACATCAAACCATACCATAATGCAAAGATCACGGAAAGTAAACAAACTTGACTAACATATCTCAGAACAGCTGAGCTTGAAACAAAGATTCATAAAAGAAAGGGTTCATGCAATGCAATCAGCAGAGAAAAGTCAAAAACATTTCCCCAAAATTAAAAAATATCCAACAAGATTCCTGGAATTGAACACGAATTAAATGCTTTTTCTTTCTTTCTTTCCAGTAACTGTCAGTTAACCTGCTAAATTTGTCTAACTCTTCTCACCACTCTGTATACTCAGTGTCTTCTGCTATTATTTTTCTAAATTAACATGCTTATTGAAGGTTGTGCGTCAGGGCTGGTAACTCAGCACGTAAAAATCAACTACCAAACATTAGCGGACCAGAGTTCCGCTGTGGCAACCCCTAACCGGGATAAGCCGAAAGACAACAACAACAACAACAACATAGTAAATGATGACTTACTACTCATTCTCTTCAATCTTTCTACTCCTTCCATAGCTCAACCTGTAAATGAAGTGCTTTGCACAGTACACATAAGGGATGATGAGAGTTTAAGATCCAAGAGAGGTGTACACTCTAATGTCAAAGTAGCACACACACCTTATGTGCTGGAAAAATCAGGCAGCTATGGGTTCTAATCACAAACCAGGTACCTGGATGAATTTCTTAAAAAACTGACACTGCAGTCAGGAGCAGCCATAGGTCAACTTGTGCTGTAGGCAAAAGGGTTACATGGCACCCCTCCACCACACCACACAGTGCCCCCATCCTGGTCTACCAAAAGTGCCCCTACTACAGCGGCACCCTAGGAGGCCACCTAGTTGGCCTATGTCTAAGGCCGGCTAGGACTGCAGTGCAGCATAAGCAGGGTACTGCACTCCTGAATGTGCCATCCTTCTAATGAGACATTAAATCAAGGTTCCACCTGGCTGAGTTGGTGGTAGCTCAGGAGGATGTAAAATACCCCATGGCACTTACTAAATAACAAAAAAGGGGAGATTACCCAGTGCCCTGGCCAAATTACCCCTAGTCAGTAGGAATTCCACCTCTGGCCTCCCTTGAAAAGATGACACTGGCCTAGTAGAAATAACCTGGTCAACAAAAAGTAAACAAATAATTAAATACTAGCATACATACCATGTTTCCGTTCTACACATGCAGACAAAAGCAATCCTTTGCACTGTACATATCTATACAAATATGCATTTGTGCATTTTTTTTCCATTTTCATTTTTACTGTTTGGAGCTTTTGTAATGTTTTGTGTTTTTCTGATAAATTATAGCATCTGGTATAAGAATCAGCACCACCCTCCTTAACTCATTTGTATACGAGGTTAGGGTGTCACATAATCACCTAGAGCCAGGTGTGATGATATGGCCTACGTTAATTCTTGTGGAGATTTATTTCCCAGACCTCTGCTGGAAAGGAGCTCTCTAAGCCCAGAGAGACTACCTTTGTTAGCGAATGAATGAATGAACAAATGAAGACATATCCTAGTGTTTCAACTTCTGCCAAGATGAAATTCACTCCAGAAATTGTCAGATCTGTGCTACAAGGCAGATGTGAAAGTGAAAAACACAAACACCAGTACATCTAAATGCAACTACAAAGCATATATGTAAGCCTAAAAGGTATAATCGCCTACTGCAGTCTCACTACACATTGCTATTAAAATGCCTTAGAAGCTTTACTAAACAATCTTGAAGTTTTGTACAATTTGTACACCTATGACTTCTAGAAATTTATTCAAATGGCTGGCTGACTACACCATCTCCTGAATGATGTTATTTTCCAAATGCCTTGTAATTCCCTCGTTGCGTCACTGCATGCCCAGTATCTTCTAAAAAATACTCAACTCAGAGGGGTTCAGCGGTTAGAATAACCAGGTTTTGGTTTGAACAAATACTCCCCCCCCCCCGCTACCAGAACCCAAATTAGTCTAAACTCGTGTCTCTCAATCCTTGTATAAAACATGAAGGAAAGATGGAAAAATGGATCTAATGAAAAAAATATATAAAATGGAAATTGGAAAAAAAAAAAAAAGAAAGAAAGAGAGACTTTGTCTCCTCTACCCATAATCGCTAGCAAGACCGTATAAGGTTTGCCCTTTACACAGATATGACACGTGAAAAAAGGAGCTTAACAAATGGGTCATGCTGCTTAATGCTAGAAGTCTAAATCTCAAAATGCACTTGCTCAAAGCACTCCTTAAATGGAGAACAAACATTTGTACCATAACAGAGACCCGGTTTAAGGCAGCAGAAAGCACCCCTGCACTACCAGGCTATAACTTGTTTCACACCTTTTGGCCCCAGAACTTAAAAATCAGGAAGTACACAGATTACAGTTGTCTTCAGTGAGTGGTAGATTCCTACAACTTGGTGGTTTTAATGCCATCCATTCTAAATTTAATTTGCAAAGGTGGTGGTGTTTCCATATTCATAAAGGATGTGCACACCTCCAGAATGGTAGCCCAACATAACACATCTGAGATACTTCAGGTGCAGCTAACATCAAGACAGCTATTCAGGTCATAGCCTGCTATAGATCCCAAACCATGTCCCAAGACTCACACTCCACATTCCTAAGCACCCTTGAGAATATTAGGGTTCAAACTAACACTCTCAGATTGGGCAACTTCAACTACCCCTCCATTAACTGGGAAAAATACTCATGTACCAGTACACTTGCCCAACGTCTCCTGGAATTCATTAATACCAATGCCCTGGACCAGCTCATTCTTACCCCCACTAGAGGTAGCAATATCCTTGACCTGGTCATTACTAACATGGGCAACCGTTGCTCTACACCAATAGTCAACTCCTCCCTGGTTGGTTAGATCCGACCACAAACTAATTACCTTGGAAATCCACATCCCTCCCACCCCACACAAGGGTAACCACCATGAAAAACTTCTCCAAAGCTAACTTTGGGCTCCTAAAAACAGAGGAGGCTAACTTCATAGCACCCATGCAAATGGAGATCAGTTGCAGGACCGCCGAATCATACACCAATGCACTGTACAAACACGTACACAAATGCATGGATCTCACCATACCCAATAGAACCAAGACACTCTCCTCCAAAAAAAACGGAAGCCAATCTGGTTGTCCCCTGCCATAAACAAACTCTACAACAGAAGGAAGAAACTGATGCGGAATAAAGTGAAGTCCCAAGACTGGAAAAACTCCCTTATCAGCCTCAACAAAAAGTTGAGATCCCTCGTCAAATCCTCTAAAGCTAGCTATGAAAACAGAATTGCACCAGATAGTAAAGACAACTAGAAGGCCTTCTATAAGTTATGTAAAGAATCTCCACAGCAATACCCAGATTTGCTCTGAGCTACTGCAGAATGGTACCTGCTATACTGAGCCAACAGATATTGCCAATAAACTGGCTGACAGATTCAGTGCCAACTTTACCCCCCCCCCCCCGGGACCAGTCACAATACCAGTAGATTGCCAGGCACCCAGTATTACTGCTGCACAGGTTAAAACAGCACTGTCCAAGGCCAAGAATACAGCTTCTATGGGACCTGACAACATCCCTGGCTGTGTTCTACATGAACTACAGGAGTGAACTGGCACCTCACCTGTGTGCCCTGTTCAATCACAGCCTTACCTCAGGCTTTGTCCCTACTGAATGGCGTCCTGCTACAGTCATCCATCTCCACAAAGGATGAGTGACTACAGACCCTGGGAATTATAGCCCCATTAGCCTGATGAATCTGATAGGCCCATGATGCGTTCCGTAGCTTTGCATAACAAACAAGGATATAGGGAATCTCCAAACTCTGGATCCCACACAGTTTGGTTTTGTAAAGGGTAGACCATGCCTGCTCAACTTCTTTGAGTCAGTCACCAGAGCTGTGGATGAAGGCAAGGTGGTTCATACAGCCTACCTTGATCTGGCCAAGGCCTTTGATACAATTCCCCACTCAGGAATCACAGAAAAACTAAGCATCAAGCCCTACTATCACTAGGGGTGTTGCAAATTGGCTCACAGATGGAGTCTGCTACTTTCACACTGCGAGTTCTAAGTCAGACTGCCGACCAGTCACAAGTGGAGTCCCACAGGATTCGGTCCTGGGTCCTCTCCTGTTTGGTATGTACTCTCCTGTTTGGTATGTACTTCTCTGAAGTCCAGGCCAACATGAAGGGACTCTGGCTGACAAAGTTTGCAGATGATTGCAAGTTGGGAGCTATTATTAACTCCCGAATGATGTTGACATCCTACAGAAAGGCCTCACTGAGACTAATGACTAGCGTCACAACCATGTCCTTAAGCTGAATGCCAAAAAATGTGTCATCCCATTTGGGAAAAACCTGGTTCCCATGAATTACCACATCGATGGTAGTCTACTGAACACAGAAGGCGTTAACAGATCTGGGAACACAGGTTGAGAGCAACCTCTCTTTTGACCACCACATTGCCACTGTGGTCAGTAAGTCCTATGTGGTACATCTCATTAATAAGGGTTTTGCATCCAGGAAGAAGGAGGTCATTGTCTCCCTCTACTCTTCCCTCATTAGGCCAATCATGGAGTACAATGCCTCATTTGTCATGTACCTCACTAAACACCTGCAACAACTGGAGAGGCCGCAAAAGTACCTCACAAAGAGAATCCTAAGCTTTAGACACTTGTCCTATATGGACAGACTCAAAAAAACTCCAACTATTCTCTGTCTCGTATCACTTAAGAGGCGATCTCTGCTCGACTTCAAAGCCATGTCTGACCCAGCTCTGTTAGAAATGCTACATGTAAAGAAATCCCAATCCCCCCGCACCACATGCTCCAGAGACCTCAACCTCATTACCACAATCAGAACATGCTGGAGGGACAGGTTCATAATCCAGAAACTGCCCATGCTATGGAATAGACTTCCCATACATGTCAAGCAGAGCACCTCACTGGCCTTAAAGAGAAATCTTGATGACTGGATAGGAAATGGAAAATTCATCCCAAGGATCACTCCAGTGGCTTTACTCGACAGAGGCACTGGGAACTAAGGTCAGGTGGCACAATGCCAGGGTAATGCTATGGGCTAGGCTTGTAATGGCTCCAGGGCCATTAGCCTAGTACACACCTATGAACATAGGGCTCAAAGGGGAAAAACCCAGATGGCTCAGTCACCTATTGCTATAGCCAGAATAACCCAAAAGGAGGGGGATAGAAGGGAGGGATGGTTGAACTGGACATAAACAGACAACATGGATCTATCGTTATAAGTACATAAATTTTGTATCCAATGTGGTCTTTGTCCCACAGACTGAAGGCAGATGGAAGAGTCCACAAGGCAGATGGAAGAGTCCACAGTCATGTATCATATCAGGGATAGCCTTAGGAGAGAACAGTCCATAAAATGGAAGAACTAAACAAGGCCCTGGACCTTGACTGCACATCCAATTTGTAATGTAGCCCAAGTAGCAGTGGCAGAAATGTCAGACGCTCTGGAGAAAAAAAAAAAGCTGTAGAAACCACCACTGCTCTGGTAGAATGACCTTCAGATTTTTCAAGTAAGCACTTCCCTTCAAATTATACCCAGAGGAACTGCAATCTGCCATTTGAATAGGGTTGCTTTCGACACCAGCCTGCCCTTGGAAAAGGAGACAAAGTTGTTTTGATTTTCAGAAGGCTTTAGATTTGTTCAAGTAAAATCTCAGCTGTATATGAACATCCAGAAAATGCAAAAAATATTCACCTTTATTACTGAAATTTGGAATAAACTCTGGCAAGTGAATAAGCTGATTCAAAGTGGACTATGAAGCAACCTTAGGCAAAAAGGAAGGGGCAAGTCCTGACAGAAACCCTACCCTTGTGAAAAATTAAAAAGGAGGTGCCAAGGATAAGGCCTACATCTCTGGAAACCCATCTTGTCAGTGGTGTGGCACATATTGTAGTGGATCTTGTGAGGTACATTGTACACAGGGACACTGCAGACAGAGGTAGAGAGGAAATTTCCAGAAGGCTGTTAAGGGTCTGAACCACTGCATGTTATGCAGCAGAGATTCGCCAACACTTGCAAAATTCTCAGAGTTGGTACACTGCAGCAGTACCTACTGGAGGTCCAAGTACCCAAGTAGGGAAGGCAAAAATTATATAAACATGACATCAAGAAATGGGAGACAGTGCACCAAGATGACCCAATATAAACAGAAGGCTGCATATTCTGATTACTCTGATCAGTTAACAGTTTTATACAGACTGCCTCATACTGACAAAAAAGTACAGAAAGTTAAGTGCTAACAATTTTGAATTTTACATGTTTTTAAACACAAAACACCATTTTGAATTGTGCAGATGAATATATGTGCAGTTATTACACATACAAACTGTATTCACAAATGACTCAGTAGGTGTTCCCATCTTAATGTTGTTAGTGTAATGTAAGAAAATGAAATCATATTTTACAACCACAATGCTGAAGCACTAACCAATACCACAGCCTCAGCATACAATACTACTACCACCACTAAATAAATGGCAATGGGGAGACGTTTCAAAGATCAAATGCATGCATCTTGAGTTTTTCCAGGGTATGCATTCATTCAATTTTACAGTGACAAAACAGTGTTGTATGCACATGCACACACAAAATGTTTGCTAAAGAAACTCCCATTACAATATCTATGATAGCCTACTGTCCTAACTTCTCTATAGCCCTCTTACACCTTCTCTCATCCCAACCTTATTAACCTACATAATGTCAGTGGCGGAGCATAGGTCCATCTACAACCCCTTTTCCCATTTAGCAGATGGGGTCGAGGTGCTACTTCAACAGTGACAAATCATGTAATGACATGGTTTACACTGCCGGATGGCTAGCCCCATTGCAGTTCTTCCACACCACATGCTAGCACCAACACTCAAAACTATGGACGATTTAGAGTGTCCAATCCATCTACTGCATGTCTTTGGAATGTGGTAGGAAACCGGAGCACCTTGAGGCACAGGGAGGACATGTAGACTCCCCACAGAAGGCACCTTAGCCAAGAATCAAACTGGGAAACCTCTTGCTGTGAGGAGACAATGCTCTCCACTACACCACTGTGGACACAGTGGTGGGGGATAGGTTTTACCTGTTTAATATATCTGTTTCCAATGTATTCCCTTTACAAACATGTACATACTGGATACATTGTAAAAACACTGGCCATGGCATACTATGTAATGCATGTTGCTAAATCGGGAATGAATGTACACCACACAAATTATTAGTTTAGCTATTATTATTTGTTTACTGTAAATATACCCACCTGGTTACCTTTGTTTGCAATCCTAGACTGAACCTGAAAAAGGACCAGAAAGCAAAGTGTTCTAGCCTAGTTAACAAAAATTACTAAGTCAATTTTAGCTGCAAAATACCTTTCTTCCTTGTGCTGTACCTGGGTACTTGAAGGGATAAAACAGTTCCAGTGACAGTATTTCTCATTCCATTTTACTCGGATTCTGAAGCCGGACATCTGCATATACAAGGTAATCAAGGTGCAGCTGACTACATCAACAGCAAGTTTTTTTTCCATATCATTCATTGCTACCTTTAATGGGTTATTCTAAATGGCCACTTCCCACCCACTAAACCATAAGATTTCATGCAGGCATGAATATAATAGAAGTGTCCCATATCCAATTTGGTGTGGAGTGTCATGATAATTATGAACCCTTGAAGTAAGGCAGAAAATTTGAGTCGTCTAACAAGGGCATAAAAAAGGCTGCACACTTAAGATGGCGGGGTGGCAGGGGTACTGGACAGATACCTATACTAACTAGTGAATCCTAAAATGAAGCACTGCTGTCAAAAGCAGTGTTACATCAACACTCTGGCATAATAAAATAAAGTGACGATGAATTTCACTAAAGGAACTGTAGCTTGCACTCAAGATACCACATTTACTAAATTTTAAAAGCTGAACTACTAGAACACTAGGCTGTGTATGCACATACACTAATGATGTGATTATCTCGGCTTGGCACTACTGTTAATTGGTCTTGTATACTTTTAGAATTCTTCAATATATCAGTCATCACATACAGTGCTGTACCGCAGATGCCCCTGCTATGCTGTGCTGCCAAGAGTTTATAAAACACACAATACCTATTCAAATAGCACTAATTCTAGAGAACCCTGCCTCATTTAATGTTTTTCATAGCAGCAAAATTACTAAAACACCCTTTACAGCAGAATCATCATTTAGCATTTGACACTGCTGAAAGCTCCAAGAACATAAAACTGTCTGGCTACCTTCAAAATACACACTACAGTTTCCTTTACTAAACAATACTGTTCATTATATATCAGTATTTGACACAATTTTCACTGCCCACCTCATTCAACGTTGCCATGCTTTGTACACTTCACTTGCACTTCGAAAAATCAGATATTTATCAAGGGGAAACTATGATATCACACAAAAGACTGCAGCCCTAGCCTTTGCCAATCAGAACTGGAACTCTTCTCCAGGACCACACTGAAACAACCACAAGGTTAAGAGCTCCATTTTTTTATTTTTGTTCGGATATGGGTTAGAAACCATTTTTCAGTACTGTAAAATACCCTGCTTAATACACAGCACACTTGATTAACCTAACCCTTCTGATGAATGAGAAGTTATATACATGAATATTCTGAAAATAGTTTGTGTCTTTCGGCTTTTCCCGGTTAGGGGTCGCCACAGCGGAACTCAGGTCTGCTAATGATTGGCAGTAGATTTTTAAGTACTGGCTTGCCGGGCCTAACGCACAACCTTCAACGAAGGAATGCCCATTCACGCATGTCGCTACACAGAAGACACTCTGAGAATCGCACAGGCAACGTCTAACTGTGAGGCAACAACGCTACCGCAGCACCACCACCGCAATATTCTGAAAATAGTATCAATGAATATTGTACTTTGTAACTTTAAAACTATGGAATCTTGTTAAATCATGTGTTTTCCTAGGAATACTTGCTTGCTATGTAGAAATCTCATAGTTGTTTGTTCTTAATCTATGGAGCTTTTCTCCCCAGGCCTCCCCTGAAAATGGACATGTATCCAGTCAGACTCTCCCGGTCAACAAATGTAAAATAAATAAATAAAAATACAAACCTTTCCACTCTATTAGTGAATGATGTTAATACCAGCAAATCAAATTATGTGGACAAAACAGGCTGCATGTGAACCTGGAGCCAGGTGGCTTCAGCAACACCCACCTTTAGAACAGAATCACTTCTACATCATTACTAGAAACAGATTTTATCATTCTTGGTGATGTAGTAAACAGAATTACTTAACACAGTTACTTAAAACAAGGCACACAAAAAAAAACAAAACCCACAACAAAAACAAACAAAAAAAAATAATTCTATATTGCACTGAAAGCCATACTAACTTTTCATAAAATGTGCTGATTTGTCATCTCTTTCTACCCTGCACTGAAATCATTACCATTTACCAATTATATTGCTTCATCTCAACCTAAAACAAACAGTCTCACCCTACCAGGGACTGATTTTCTCTCTGCTATCTAATGTACTATCCTTTCCATAATCCAATTTTCTTGTACTTCCTCCATGCAAAAATGGTCCGCCTATCCTGCAAAGGGCTAGTAGCTGTTTAATGTTTACTTACAAAGAGCTTATTTGACAAAAATGTCTTCTTCTGCAAATGTTCAGTTTACCCAACCTCCAAAAGGATTAGTAGCCTTCTGTTTAAACGTTAACTTACTAAAAGCTTATTACATAATGTATTATATTTCAGTAAATGTTTTAATTGTTCTGTACAAATCTTTGCTATTCTTTTGTCAACATGTAATATGCAACTTGCAATATTTGGAGCTTTTCTCCCCGGGCCTCCACTGAAAACGGGCTCTTTATGGCCCAGTGGACTGCCCTGGTCATCAAACTTAAATATGGTTTCTAATACCATGACAATAGGGAGTTACATTATATAAAGGCTATAAATTATGTTTTATTAGACCCGTTACTCCTACTTACTATTAAAATTGTCTGGGTATCCTCCTTCCACATCGTTTTCTTTTCTGCCTACATATACTGGTATTTTATGACTGTATCTGTACCAAAGTCACTATAAATCACTGGGTGTAGCAATTTCAATTACTAACGCTGCGTTTATCTTTTTTCCTGCACTACTAAGTCATTGAAATAAAAAAAAAAAAAGTCAATTTCTTTGAGAGCAAATTTAATTGAATTATATTTCACATAAAACTACAGCTTAGCACGGAATTAAAAGGGAAAGTTAGTCTAAAGCATAAATGCTAGTGCCCATTCTTGTGTGGTATCGAATTTTTTAAAAGTTTGTCTGCCAGCAATGATTCAGAGTGTGTGTGGTGTTTTCTCTACATCTATGCAATCTCGGAGTTAGTGTATAAAGTAAGCGGGATTTGTGGGACTGTGTTTCAACAGTGGAGCCAGGCAGGGGTGTCCTCCCCTTTACTTGTTTTACACTTACAGCCACTGGCAAAGAAATAAGGGGATCAAAAATAGGATATAGCTGGTATGATAAGTCAGGAAAAGTTAGCTTTATTAACACATGATATTACTTTGTACTTGATAAGCCTGGGGAAAAAAAAGACATTTCGCATTGTGGAACAAAACAGTTTCAAAGTCTTTTCAGAATATAAAACAAAAAAGTCAATTTACTATAATTTACTAGTATTGCCTTTGTTTTATGTAAACAAAATAAAATAAAGTCCTGGACTCCACCTTGAGTACAAAATTACTTTTTATGTTTCCAATAACACCACAGATGAGCGCTTTCGTCTAATGACTAGACTTCATCAGATGAAAGCACTGGTACTATTAACAACTTTTATACATTGTATCACATACAACAATTACACCTAATTAACATTTAAAGTGACATTTCTGTTGAACATTGACTTTCCTATTTAAATAGATCATAAAAAGTATAGGGCATGTTAATAACTTGAATAAATAAATGAATTTCCACATGTTGTTACACCTTTTTGAACTCCTTTTTAACTTTTTTCACATTGTATAGTCCCTTATGAAGTGTAACTCAAACAGATTACACATTTTCTGCTTTCTTATGCAATACAGATTTTATACTAATATAGTCATTAAGACCTGGTAAAGTATTCGATTTTAACCCGAGTTGCCATAACAGTTCCTTATACAATAATGCATTTTTTATATCACCCCCTCCCCTTAAAAAATCCCTGTTGACCGAGTCAATTATACCAAATTTATATCCTAAAAATGCAAAACAAGATAAACTATGTTTATACAAAGCACTTGTTTCCTTATGGGTCCTGATGTCATATAAATGTTCGTAGATACGCTCCTTAAATGTCCTTTCTGTCTTTCCTATATAATATGCACTGCATCCAGTGCATAAAGCCATATAAACTAGCATTTTGGACTTACAATTCCCTTTAATGAATCTTACCACACTGTTAAGACCATTATTTAACTTAACAGTTGCTTCACCATATATATAAGCACAAACGCTACATGCTCCACAGGGAGTAGTAGCCTTATGTAATAAAGATTCCCTTTTCCATTTTCAAAGGTCCTTTTGAAGTTAGTTCCCACTTTGTATGTGAAAACAGGTTGTACCCCCACTAACTGGTGTACCTCTTTATCAATTTTCATTAAATTCCAATTAGTTTTAATTATTTGTGAAAATGATTCCGAAAACAAGTTATACTGAATAATACATGCTGTATTATATTTGTTTCTCTCATCAATTACTACTTTATTAATCTGAAGGGGTTGACCTAAAAGGGCCTTATATTTAATGCCCCATTCACTCATAACCTCAATTAAAATTTCAGTGACCATTTCAACAGGGTATTCCCTCTCAATGAAACATTTGCCCAGGAAAATCATTTCTTGTTCTAAATCACAATAATCAGAGGTCATCCGGGCTATCCTAACTGCTTGGCCCTTAATCAAGCTTTTCTTCTGTGCACTTGGGTGCTGGCTAGTGAAATGCAAAAAACTATTGCACCAAGTAGCCTTCCTGTAAATATTTGATTTAAAACCAGTAGTAGTCTTAGAAACAGTAACATCCAAATAATTAATGTTATGTTCATTTTGTGTATGTGTAAAAGAAAAAAAAATGTGTACATGAATTTAAATACTCCATAAATTTATTCAGTTCTTCTTTAGACCCATCCCATAGCACAAAGATGTCATCCAAAAATCTCAGGTACAACTTGAAAACTTTGTTTTATGTACCCATACATGAACTGGTTCAGCCCGCGGTGGTGCTGCGGTAGCGTTGTCGCCTCACAGTAAGACGTTGTCAAGTTCGATTCTCAGCTAGAGCGTCTTCTGCGTGGAGACATGCGTGAATGGGTGTACCTTCGCTGAAGGTTGTGCGTCAGGGCTGGTAACTCGGCATGTAAAAATCAACTACCAATCATTAGTGGACCGGAGTTCCACTGTGGCGACCCCTAACTGGGAAAAGCTGAAAGACACAACAACATGAACTGGTTCAGCAATAACCATATTTATGGGGACATAAAATAAAGTATTTGAGTGTGTGAATTTGAAAAGGATTCTATTATGGCAGCTAAAGATATGTAGGAACAAACTAAACAAAATGCAATATAAAAATTGAAAAGATTTAAGCTTTTGATTGTGCCTAAGGATGGTAAGATGCAAGCAGTGAAAATACGTTTCATGTCTCTAATTTTATATAAAAATACACTGGATGTGTATCACCCAGTGGAGAAGTTGTGGACCACAATTAATAAAAGATGAAGGAATTTGGGAGGAGAAAAGAGCAAGAGTTAAGTGGGATAGGTGGTTGGTGGTTCTTCCCACAGAACAAGGTGGTTTAGGACTACCAGCTTTGAAAGTTTATAAAGCAAAATGTGAAAGGCATGATGATGAGAGGGGGGATAGAGGAGAGTTAAAAGAAAATTTAAGGAAAGTTGGTTTTGGATACAGGCCCTAAAGGATAGTGGTTAAAAAGAAAGCATATGTGCAATGCAGGAAAACATACACCACAGTAAACATTTTTATTATTTCTATAATTGTACATGTACCCATGTCACTGTTAACATTGGATGAATTTAAATAAAAGCGTTAAAGAGTAATCCAGCCTCGTGGCCAAAAAAAAAAATGTTCACAATATCATCCAACCACACACAAACCAAAGTGGTTTTATATGCTATTGGTTGCAACCATGAAAGATCATATGAAGTTCAACTATCAAATATAATGAGTAATAAATACACAAAACATTACGATAACCATGTAAAGCAAAACAAAAAAAAATCCAGCCTACTTAATACCAGAATTTCTATATGCTGTACCTGTACTTACCAACCTTAAAAGTCCTGCATATCAAACTTCAGCAACACTTCAAACTAGCAAAACTGTACCAAGCATCACTAAAAAACCCAACATTGTAACAGCTGAATTGTCTAGAACTGCCACACACTCCAACACACTCAGATGCTGGTAACATGAAAAAACTACTCCATAGCCCAGAAAAATATCCATCTCTAGACAGCATCATTCACCTGTATTCCCCAAAGAGAACCTTGCGCTCTATAGAAAAATCCTTTTTCATCACAACTAAATCTAAAGCCATTGTAAGCGATACACTGGATCAAGGAAAGGAAAGGAAATTGACCTCTCAACTCCCTAAAGACTGCTCAACTCTTTAAAATGTCAAACTAAACCTGTACATTATGGGCTCACCGCTTTGCAACTGCTTAAGCCCAGAATGTGGAGTCAGCTCCCCATAAACATTTGAAATAGCATCTCATATAGATTACATCTCCTAGGACACTATTCTAGTTTATTCTACCTTCAGCTCCACTAAAAATCTCTACAAGCTACTATACATTCACATGCATTTGCCACACCTCCTGTTTTACATCTCCATTTCAGGAAAAATGAAATGTTTTATGTATCGGGGGGGGGGGGGCACACTAGAAGCATCAAGAACAAAATACCAGTGTTCCATGCCGGATTTACCCTACAAACTTCAGACACAGTAGTACTAGTTGAAACCTGGCTGAAAAAAAGAGAAACAAAAGATAATGAAATTCTACCCTCAAACAGGACAGGCTGAGTCACAATACTACACAAAAAGTGTCTGCAGTTACCCCTTCATTACCAAATCCTCCAGTCCACACAATTTGGTAATGCAGAAATGTTCATATCTACTTCCAAACTTAACCACAACAAAACAGTATCCATCACAGGTAGATATTTTCCACCTGGTAAAAACCTCTCTGTTGCAGTAGGCATCTTCTGTGTCTAATCCAACATTTCCTTCAAGAAAACTACTGGCTGATTTCAACACTGACTGGCTTTCTTTCCTCTCAGACTTGCCTAACCAATGAATAAATCTCTATGATCTCTCACAGCTAATCATCACTCCACCTGTAATAATAAAATCACTAAGGGAACATTAATTGACTGGATTCTTATCTCTATGGCTCATAAAATCTTTACCTCAGGTACCCTTTCAGATAATCCAAATGATCATCTCCCTGTACACCAATATTAAAAGTAGTCACATTTCAGAATAGCACATAAAGGAGTCTTTGCTGAAATGTGAGGTTATACATAGTTCGAATACAAATACCTTACACTAGATGATGCAGTAGTAACTCTTTTTATTTATGCTTTCTTGAACATCCTAAACAAAATTTGCTCCACTCAGAAAAAAAAAAAAAAAAATTTAGGGTAAAACCTGGCCCCTGGTTGTTTCAAAATGCAAAATACCTTACGAGACTTAAGAGTGTAGGATACATGGCTAACCCATAAAACACTAAAGAATCTCCAAATATTCAGACAACTAAAAAACCAAATCAAAAATTTGATTTTTATGTATATTTACACAGACACACACATCTGCGGTGGTGGTGCTGCGGTAGCGTTGTCACCTCACAGTAAGACGCTGTCCGGTTCGACTCTTAGTTAGAGCGTCTTCTGCGTGGAGACATGCATGAATGGGCGTACCTTCGTTGAAGGTTGTGCATCAGGGCTGGCAACTCGGTACGTAAAAATCAACTGCCAATCATTAGCGGACCGGAGTTCCGCTGTGGCGACCCCTAACCGGGAAAAGCAAAAGTCACAACAACATTTACACACACACACACACACACACACACACACACACACACACACACACACACTATACTGACCTGCAACATAAAGACTAATTTCCAAAACATTCTGGCCCTCCTAAACCAGTTGCTCAGTCCAGGCCACACCACTCAACCATCTCCTATACTTAATATTAACTCTACCAACTTCGCTGATGTGTCCAACTCCCATTTCATTCAGTCTTGTCGCTACTCCAGAATTTCCCCAATACCAGCACCACATACCATCCTTCTTCATAACATATCCTTCCAACCAGTCTGCACTACTTACTTAACTGCAGAAGGAATAGACCACCCCATCCCAATTCTAATAAAAACTGCTCCATCAAAGGATATGTCCCTATTCTCCTGGAAAAAAGCCACATTCTTCCCCTCCACAAAATCAGGGCATTTAACTGTACTCTCAAAACTACAGGCCAACTGTCATCCTCACTACCCTATCAAAAATGCCTGAAAAATGTAGCTAGTAACCACACTTACATTACCTCACACAAAATAACTTCTCCATCCTGGTTTCCACCCCCCACCACAGTATATCTACTGCTTAGGTTACACAGATACAGTAAATACAAATAGGAATCACACAAACCTAGTTTATGCCCTCTTCCACAACTTAAGGCCTTGGACACAGGCTCTCACTCCATTCTCATGCAAACTCAATAACCTGGAACTTGACACCAATGCTGTATTACGGCTCTGTAGCTACCTCCAAAATTCAGCTCAGTCAAGTGGCAAAATAGCATAGTATCCTTCCTCCCCATCCCAGTCGGTGCACCACAAAGGTCGATCTTTGGACACATTCTCTTTAACATCTTCATTAATGGACCTACATAAAGCCTGCAAAACTGCATCCCTAGTACTGTATGCAGATGACTCTATGGTTATTTGTAGCATATAAAACAAACTAAAAGAACTTACCCAGGGATTCTTCTCTATAGAAACCTGGCAGATATCTGCCCAGCTATTCCCAAATCTAAATAAATCCAAACTAATCATATTTACTCCCAGTCAGCTTACAATAAAGCCTCCTTCTCAGTTACTTCATTCAGCAAAACAAAAATTGAATTTGACACTCAAATTACTAGGCATTTTTTGTAGAGGAGAATCTAAAATTTGACACTTCCAAAATATAGTGAAAAATACCAGAAACTACACTTTTTATATATAAAGCTAAACCTTTCCTCTCACTACAAAAAACACACACTGCCTCTTCTCGCTTGCTTACTCCAACATATTCTGCATCAATCCTCAATAACATCCAAGTGACCTTACTAGCATTGCCAGTCCACCAACTCTTGGATACTATGACTTCCACAAATCAGTTACTCTTTCTTATGATGCTTCTAAATTTGGTCTAGGTGCAGTAAATCTTCAAGAGGGTC
The DNA here is from genome assembly GCF_019279795.1 of Protopterus annectens. NCBI lineage: Eukaryota > Metazoa > Chordata > Ceratodontiformes > Protopteridae > Protopterus > Protopterus annectens. Next base: position 405,215,347 of record NC_056745.1, read on the forward strand.
AACCTGTTGCTTGAGTCTAGAACTGTAACCCAAACTGAAAAGCAGTATGCACAGATAAAGAACTCTTGGTAATTGTGTTTGAATGATGGAAGTTCCAAGATTATGGTTATGGTAGATCTATCCAGATCGAAACAGGCCACCAACCTCTAGTCGCTATTTTGAGAAAGCCTATGCATACAGCTCCAGCCAGATTGCAACACATGATGTTGAAACTGCATTAGTATAATTTTAATCTTGTCCAGAAGAAAGGTAAACTTCTTTATCTTGCCGATACATTATCCAGATCACCCAGAAATACCAGTGAACAGCATGAGAATGAGCATCTTGACTTTGAAGTCAAGGAAGTGAGAATTATTTCTTCCACGTGTCTTGATGAGCTTAGAAGTCATACAGCCATAGATCCAGCTCTGCTGAAGCTCACCCACTTTATCAATCAAGGATGGCCATCAAAACATTCTTGCTTACCTCAAGAAGTGAAACTTTATTTTCCTTACAGACATGAGATTTTGCTTGACAAAAAGGTCCTAAAGTTACTGTTCCAAAGTCCTTGCAACAAGAGTACATTACTATCTTGCATCATAGCCACACAGGAGCAGACTCTACCAAAAGAAGGGTCAGAGGACTAGTATTTTGGCCTTCTGTGCCACAACATATTGACAAAGTGCTATCATCTTGTTCTGTATGTAATAGTACTAAGTCGCATCAACAGAAAGTACTTCAGCTAAACTAAATTCCTGAACTACCTTGGTCGACAGTAATCACTGACATTTTCAAATGGAATGATCAACATTACTTGGTGTTAGTAGATTTTTATTCAAAAATCTTGGTTCACCTGCTCAGACTTGTGTCGAGACAAACCAGAACCACATTACCAATTAGTAGCACATGGTTTACAAGCCAACAGTTCAAAAGATTTGCTGAAGAGTGGGACTTTGCTCATATTACGAGTAGCCAAAGTATCCACAGTCAAATGGTTGGGCAGAAAACATGCAGTTCAAAGTGCAAAACAATTACTAGAGAAGTTGAAATGAGACGATCGCGATGTTTTCCTGAATCTTTTGAATCTCAGAAATATTCCTCATGATAAACATCTTGATTCTCCTGCTCAGACTTGTGTCGAGACAAACCAGAACCACATTACCAATTAGTAGCAAATTGTTGATTCCAATTGTCAAGAACAACAGATCAGTGAAAGCAAAGTTGTTGAATTGTTTATCCCAGAAGACCTATTACAAGACCAGCAAACCACTGAATCCATTATTAGAAGTGATAAGAAGGCAAACGTCCAAAGGTTATTGGACTGGAGTCATGAAAAGTATTTGCCCAGAGCCGAGACTGTACATTGTGGAGTCACAAGGAGCAGAGTTTAGGTGGAATCGGAAACATTTGATGCTGGTGTCCAAGCCTATACCACAGCACATAGCCTGTGAGAAAGGCTCTATATCTCAGAGTGAGTTGTCCAGTGTTCTAAAAGACATTCCAGTGAATATCCCTGTTTCTGTGATGAATCCCGAAGTTCCTGATACGAGCTGTTCACCGAAGACTGTCCCTGTTGCTGAACTCCGTTCTAACTACTATGTTACTAGATCAGGTCACATTTCCAGACAATGTTACAGATACACGGTAACTTGGACATTAAACATTGTGTTTGTTTCTAATGTCTATATTATTATTTCATGTCTTATTCTAATGTCATTTCATTTGAGGCAATCTTTTTAAGAGGGAGCATGTAGATCAGTGTGTGCATGTCTTTAAGAAGTTTTCCAAGGGCTTGCACAAGTGTATAAATACGTGCAAGCCTGACTGCCATTTTGTACTAAGCTATTGAGATACAAGCATGTATGTCTGTATAGTCTGTCTGTTAATCAGTTAATTTATATTTTCTACTGCTGCAATCCATCCTGATGTGTTTTCATATAATAAAGCATATAAAATTAACTAACCCCACCTGTTTGTCATCTATGGTAGGGAGACACTAGCAACATTCATTCTTTCACCAGACAGCGAGAGCCTGCCAAGAAGGGCTATCAGAGGTGTTTTCATGTAATAAAGCATATAAAATGAACTAACCCCACCTGTTTGTCATCTATGGTAGGGAGACACGAGCAACATTCATTCTTTCACCAGACAGCGAGAGCCTGCCAAGAAGGGCCATCAGAGGTGGATTGAGGAATTTTTGATTTATGGACCTAAACTACTCACACACACACACAAATCTGCAGAAGGATGAAGTGCCCTGGGTTGACAGCTCTGCTAACTTTTGCAAGTGCCATTGTCAGCTAGTGGAATTGCCACATCCCTAAGCCACTGGTCACCAGAGTCACAGTCAGGGCTTCATTCTTGTGCCAGGCTGAAAATATTTTTTTTTTATTTTAAATTTGTAAACAAGTTGTGCCAGAGGCTCTTTACTATTTTTTCATTTTTTTTTTAATTACTTTTGCAGATATGACTAATTCCAAACCCCCTGCACCATTGGAAGTGGTTCATCAGGCCTTTCCTGCCCCCTGGAAGCAATTCTTTAGGCATTCTACAACCACAAATGTTTTCCTTTTGCAGTTCAGTCCAGAACACCCACTCACCCTGGTTGCAGTTTGCTCCAGAACCTTCCCAACACATCCATGGTTGGGGTTTGGTCCAGAACCCACCAACTCACTCCTCGTTGTGGTTCAGTCCAGAAACCCCCCCCAATTCATCCCTGGCTGTGGTTCAATCCAGAAACCCCCCACTCCTCCTTGTGGTTCACTATGTTATACACAGTTTCCTGTAATGTGTACTTTAAAAAGTCCTCAATCCAAGTTTTAGTCATACCTGCAATATTATTTACACCAAAGATAAAAAAGCACAACTAATTAAAATAAAGTTTAACTAGACCCATTCTTTCACTTTTATAAAAAAAAAAAAAAAAAAAAAAAATGAAAGTTTTGAGTACTTCCTCTAAAACACATCATAAAAAAAAAAAGATTCTTTTGATTAGTCAAATTGCGTCATCCATGATACCAGTTGAAACACAAGAGAAGACTATTATGAAAAAAAAAAATAACAACTTACATGCAAATAGAAATTTCAAGTGAAACAAACATTTTTGGGAAATGCACCTTAGAAATGTTTTAAGTCTCAGGATCACTCAAAATACTTGAAAAATACTCATAAATTTTCTGACAGAGACCCTAATTTCCTCACAGTCAGAAAACTCTCCTGACAGGTTGCAACCCTAATTAATACAGGCCATTGGCTGTTTTAAGGAAAAATAAAGTACTTTTAAACAGTATGATTTACAGTTAGAATCCATGCCCCATTTCCACTAACAAAATTGACATATTTTCAAATCTTCAAAGTGGGACACTTTTTACAGAAATTTGAAAGACAAACCATACTCATAACCGGTGCGGAGAACTGGACTTCACCACTTTTTAAAATAAAAGTTCACTCTTTTAGAAAGATTTGTTTCTTGCTTCATATGACACTAAGGTGCATCAAATACAAAATTACTTAATGCTGCTATTAGAGAAAACTTGGGAGTACTTTAGTATTCAAATATCAGTAAATGTTTCACTTTTTCACAGAACACAAGTAAACAATTACGAAGTGTCCTGCCTAAACAGGCCTGGTCTTACCATTTTGGGGCCCCCCACACACTTTTATTCCAAGTATTACCCCTTACACCCTTCTAAGCAACCTTGTATGCAGCAGAATTCTAGTAGTAGTAGTATTCACACACACAACTGTAGATATGGTGCCTTTACAATTTGACAGGCCTATGTATCATACTACATTGGCCTATTTCACAGAGGAACACTGACAGTGACTGGCATTTAGCTGCAGTAATGCCACATAATCCCATGTACAGGGTTGGCCTACGGTGAAATTGTGACCTAGGCAAAGGGCTCCTTGGAACCCCTCCCTCATTACAGTTTCACCCTCCCTACCTACATCCTCCAGTGCTACTCCCTGTTCTCTACCCATTATGGGCTCCCCAATTACTCTTTTGTACTTTGTCTCACATTTTGCTTTACCCTTCAGCTTTTTAAGAAGCCATGGCCTTCTCTGTGGTCTGAAGTGCATTTTATTTTAATATACAAATTCATTAAATGACCGCTTGAACAAAAACTGTGAATAAGAAAAGAAATTCATTGTTAAAGTTTATTTTTCCTTCCATCCTTTCAACACATCTCACCTGGCCAAGACTGTACAGTAATAACGGTGTAGGAAATAAGTTAATTAAGCTGTGGTTCTGGGGGCCACCAGGCCATAAAATTATAGATGCTCAGAGGTAGATTTTTGAGCATTTTCACAACCTTTTGATCCTGTGGTGACCTGAACAGAAATCATGAGTAATAAAAAGGATTTCAGTCTTTTTTTTTTTCTTTCATGGAAGACACAAATGGTGTCCAAGGCTTAATGTTCAAAGCCAACAAAATAGCATCTCACAATAAACAAGATAAATGTTTGCGAGTATAAATAAATCCTATCCAGGGAATACTGCCTTGCTTCCCTATCCCCTCCCAGAAAAAAAAGACACCGGTCACTGTCTGTGCATCCCCCTGGTGTTAAGATTGGGATGAAAGCAGAGGTTAAGGCCACAAGTGACTGCGATCATACATATACATAGCATGCCTCCACACTCCTCAGCCCTGCACCCAAAAGCAAGCCACCTGTATACTTGTCTGATGTGTAATTGTGAGGAAAGTGAAAAAAATAACTATCACATTAGTGTAATCCAATTGATGCTCCAAGACAGTGCAATACCCTTTTTTGCTCACCTCTGAGATCTGTGAGAAGAGGAAAAAAAAAAATACTACAATGTCCCCAGCCACAACACAAGCTATGAGGAACTCCTGTGCTTCCTAAGAAGTTTGATTGTGAGGAAAATGAACATAGTAATAATCACACCATACTCAGCCTCACACACAAGCAACAGCAACCTTGTGTGCATACCTTTGACTAGGCCAGTTTTAGAATGGGTATGGCAGGCAAGGGCAGAGGCCACCACTAAGTTCATGCAAAAATACATTTACACAGTCTAGGTTATGGGGGCCACCAGACCCCTAGAACCTCTAAAGGTCTGAAAGTTCCATGATGTGTTTTATGCCTTATTTTTTTAATGTTACCCAGAAGAGTTATCTACCAGCATTATTGTATGTGTACAGAGAAAAAAAGAAAACATTTTTTGGGGGGAGGGGTGAACTGGAGAAATGCCAATTCACCTACTGCATTACTTTGAGGTGCTAGAGGAAACCAGAGTACATAGAAAGACACACACAGGAGCATGCAAACTCCACATAGAAAAAGCAACAGCTGAGAAGTCAGCCAAAGCAAAGCACTATAAAATGGCAATGCTACTCACCATGGCACTGTGGCAATAAGCAGTTGCTTTCACACACCTTTCCTTCCTGCAAATTCAAAGACAGCCACCTATAACATGTGTATGGTCTACATTTGTGATGACAACTGAAAGAAATGATGGCCAACTTGTTTCTCTTAAATACACTTTAGCAAGGCTCCCCACTCCCATGCACAAACATAATGGCAGAGCCAAAAATGTTTAAGACAGAAAATGAAAAAATTATATCTATCTCGTTACCGTTCTGCTGCACCCCTCCAACACTCACACACACACACACACACACACACACACACACACACACAATACTATTTTACACAGATTTCAGCAAACAGCAATACATTTTGCAACACTAGTACTGCCACACCAGATCTGTGACTGTTTAGCAGTGGTCAGGAATAATGCATACCTGACTCTCCCTGACTTCAGAGAATACCCCTAATATTTCTTCACATTTTTGCCTTGTGCCTCGTAAAAAAGATTTGCTATTAAATCATTCATAATTGCAGAGTCTCAATTAATGCCAGACAGAGTGTCGTATTTCTATTGTTCTGCATTAAATGTGTATTTTTTGGACATGTTATTCTATTAACTTTTCCTGATCTTGATCTTCTGTTCTGACATTATTGTTGGCTTTTCCCAAAATTCTTAAGCAAATGAGTTGACAGTTATAGTATCTGGTGTCCTTCCAGTACTTAATCCCTCATACAGAAGCCTATTCCCGAAGAATGGGAAGAATCTGCTCTTCCTAAAATCTCAGGTAAGCACTGAGATTGGTCACTCTGGGCTGCCAGTCTCTACAACTTACCTCACTTATTCAATGATTACTGGCTTCATCCTAACAGGGTCATTGAACAATCCTGTTTAGAGTAAAGCACACAATCTGAGAATGAAAGATTTTCTTTCTCTCCTCATTATCTCGCAATTAGCAGCAGAGTTTGTAACCCCCCCCCCCCCCTCATCCCACACACATAGTCAAGGATGATGGAGAGGCAGCAGTCAGAGGTATCGTGGGTGCCTAAAGCTGGTTGTGATTTTCTTTTAAAACATCTTTATTGAATTATCACTTGTGACATTGATTATCAAACTGTATTGACAAATTAATATTAACAAACATTATATTCCACATATATTGCTATCATATATAACCTAAACCACATTACATAAATTACTTAATTCCTGCCCCCTTATTCTAAACAAGAAACATCTTTATTAAACCATCATACATTTATATAAATGAAATCAAACCACACAAAAACAATCCTATTTGCAAGCATTTTACATCACAAACCATACTGACACCCTACCAGTTGCACACACTATACATTACTTCTACCCAATCATTTTGTGGATAAACTCAACTCTTGGCTAGGCTTGTAAGGACCTCAGGGCCATTATCCTAGTAACCTCCTATGATTATTTCTAGTCAAACATTACATAGCTCATTTAAAATCATACCTTCTTTTAAACCTCATTCCTCCCCTGTATGCATTGCTCCCACAATTCGATTTTTTCCTGTGTAGTTTGTTCCGACTTTGTATTAGCACAGTACCCCACTGGATGCGCAGTAGCAAGGGCTGCCCAAACCCTGCCCAAGACCCAGCACATGGTGATTTTTTTTTTTTTTTTTTTTTTTTTTTTTAATACATGTTGAATAAACATGATGATGTTTTGTTCGTCTGCATGAATAGTCATACAGGAGTTCTGCAAGAAAAACAGAGGATTGGATACATCTGCAAACTCCATTTTACAGCAGCATTTGTTAATACACAGTCTGAGTAACCAATATGAATGGTGGCTGGCAGGATGTGCAAACTTTGCACAGAAAGCATCCCAACTAAGAACCATGTAATGTGCAACAGGGACCTGGAAAAAATGCAGGAAGGCCTTGGGATACACAGAAAAAGTATCTGGTTAACAACAAACAAAAGTGCTTTTGCAGGGGGGAAAGCCCCCCTATGCCCCCCACACCCCCGCTACTTAATATACCAATTCCGAGATCGTACTACATTGACAAAAATGATAAAATACTATTATAGCAATAACCCACGCCTGGGTGTGGGTAATGCTAAATTTACCCATGGTTGGCGTGGTTTGGTCCCGAGGCCCAGGACCAAACAAAGCCAACCGTGGGTAAATTTAGCATTACCCACACCCAGAAGTGGGTTATTGCTATTATACCATGACATTATTTAAGAAAAGAAACTATTACTTTTCTTAAATAATGGCATAGTATAATGCCTGTTTACTGCCCTTCCGCAGATGTCTGGCATCCGCGGCAGTTCTGATGTACTGCGCGCCTGCGCAGTACACCAGAGCTGTGGGCAAAAGCAACGGAGAACGCAAGATCTCCGTTGCTTTTTTTTTAGTGTTTCGCTATGTTAAATGAGTTTAACATAGCGAGACGCAACGGAGATGTCCGTTGCTTATTTTAAAACTGTCTCGCTATGTTAAACTCATTTAACATAGCGAAACACTAAAAAAAGCAACGGAGATCTTGCTTTCTCCGTTGCTTTTTTTAAAACACTGTCTCGCTATGTTAAATGGGTTTAACATAGCGAGACAGCTTTAAAATAAGCAACAGAGATCTCCGTTGCTTATTTTAAAGCTGTCTCGCTATGTTAAACCCATTTAACATAGCAAGACAGTGTTTTAAAAAAACGAGTTATACTAAGGGAAAAAAGTCCGGGCGACCGGACCTTTTTCCCTTAGTATAACTCGATTTACAACGGGCACGCTGGCCAATCAGCGTGCACGTTTTGGGGGGGGTCATGGTATAATAGCAATTAATATTCATGAAATCACAGGCAAATCTGCATGGCATGTCAACCATGTGATATAAAACCTAGACAGTAGGCATGTCAATTACTTTGGTCACACCCATTTCTGCACGAACCGAATGGTGTGGTACTGCTCTAATACAAACAGTTTCCTTCTACCCTTTTCTAAAGATCTCAATTCTAGTTGTTTTATCTCCGTTACTATATTCATTATTTCTAATACAGTTGGTTTGGATTTTGATTTCCATTTTCTAGTAACTGCTTTTTTGGCAGCCACCATAATTGGGCACTGCAAGGCCTTACTACATCTAGGCAATTCCGATACTGTATCACAGCTCAGAAAAATCATCTCCCTCGTCACACCAATCCACCCACCCAGCATCTCTGACCCAGTGTATCCCACAGAGAATCCTTAAGGTCCGCCAACCCACTGCACTCTCATAAAATATATCCCCAAGTACCTTTTTCTTCCCTTTCACACCTCTCTGTAGTCTACTTGGGGTATAAAAATATCTATGTAAACATTTCCAAACAAAAATCCTAAATTGTCTAGACTCTTGCATATTTGGGAGAAAGCCAGTTGTGATGTTAGGTTTTAGTGGACAGAAGTCAAGGCCCCTAGGTCAGTGGTACAATGTTTAAATTATGAAGTCTGATACTTGTGAAAAACATTAGTTATCCAGAATTTTAAAGAAGTGGTGCAAGTCCTTAAGATTCTTCACCCAAACAGTTATTATCCACTTTGTTTACCAAGTACGTAAGATTGTCAAACCAACAAAACTAGTACAGCAAACAGGTAAAATGTTAAAATAAGATGACTTCTAGCTGGCTTTATTGATCGCAGTAAATTAAGTGTTAAACACTACAACCACCCTATTTATAAAATACAAAGTGCATTTGTGGTTACTAAGCACCAACTTGTTTAGTCAATCATATTTTACTAAGCTCCGATATAATGGTTAAAGTACAGGATACCAGATAAGTTTGCAAAGCTGGCTAAATACAGTCAAAACTAGTAGGATTACTGGCAAGTTTATTAAAAAAATACACTGCACCTTGCGTATCAACCTACAAGAACAAAAACAGTGCAAATGCATTCTAATGAGAAAACATAATATTTGCGCGACCACAACAATTTTGACAATGACAAACCCTACTCTGTTGTTTGATTAACTCTTTTTATACAACCCCAAAACTAAACATCATACTATGCTAATATTCCTTTGTTTCCTATTTGTTCGGAAACAAGTTACAAACAAAATTATATTATTAGATCCAACTCGTTCTACCTTGTCTACTACTGTAACTGCTGTTGTTTGACGTGGCGCTACACTCCAGCTGATTGTTAATCTTCCGATACCTGGGAGTCAAATCAACCGCCATCCTGCCTCAAACTGCGTCGCGTCAGTATGGAACGTACCAAGTTAGTGCCGTCCTTTGTACCAGCTGGTGCAAAGAGATGTACTTTGTTTCCTCCTGGGGAGAGTTATCCCCCCCCCCCCCCCCCCAAGTCCTTGTCCTGTTAACTTTACCAAAGAAAAAGTATTCAAAATAGCTGTAACGTTCACATTTAGGAAGTTAGCAAACCGCTATAATTTATGTAGCAGTATGTTTTATTACCTCTTTTAGTTCCGAAACTTAAATTTTAATACAGCCCAAGGTTTTCCATTTTCCTACGCGCAATAACACAGCACAGCAGGTAAGGAACTAGACTAGCTTACTTTGTGAATACTTGTCATTCTATTATTCATAATGCACTGGGCTTTAGCAGCATACATGCGTGTAACAAGCTTTTCCACAAACGCAAAAAGTTCGTTTCAAATGTAAACAAGAAACGGCGTAGTAACTCTCCCATACAGAACACTAGTGAGGGGGATGGGCGGTGGTAGTCTCAAGTACCACGGAGGTGAGTGAACTTGTGAACATTTCTGTAACAAATACTTATAAGGGCAATATGTGTCTGTCTTGTTGTGATAGCCAGCACAAAAGTTCTGGGACGTATAAAAGACTCGGTTGCAACTGTGTTCCAGACAGCCAACCAGTAACCAACATGTGAATGCAAAAGGTGTATTTCCATTCGAGAAATGGACGCTCCTTTCTATGGTGCTATCAGTAAGTGTGTGACTGGCGGGGAAACCTATATCAGCGATCGCCGAAAATACCTGAATGATAATTGCATAGACTCACAAGTTATGTGAGGAGCTTGGGGAGCTGACACCTGTATGGTACAATTAACTTACATTGAACACCTGCAGCATTTAATTCATTTATCTTTGCACCTGTCCCTGTCAGTATCAGGAGCATACACAAATCACATGTACAAGGGTGATTTCCATATATGTCATTCAATCTACGATCAATAATGCATACATGATGTCATGTCACTGCCAAATCTACATGGCGGGTGAGGGAGGGGGGGGGATGCTACTAGAATACAACATATCGGCGAATACTTTACATTGGTGTTAATTATTAACATGGATTCAGCTGTACAGACAAATTAAACATTGTTATCTAGGTTTGAAAGTTGTATTCAGTATTAGTACGGAGAAATATTATCCCCCCCCCCTAGGGTTGCCACCTTTTCAAATGCCCAAAGTGGGACATTTTTTATAGAAACATCAGATTTTGCAGGGCAAAACATACCCATGGCAAGTACAAATGAAAGAACTTCACTTTTTTGCCAAAATTAAAGCTTATTCTTGTAGCATTTGAGTTGCTTATTCTGTTTCTTATAACATGTAGGTGTTTCAGATACAAAATAACTGTTTTATGCAACTATTAAAGAAAATATAGGAAATATTTTTATCCTAAAATCTCAGGACATTTGCCATTTTTTCAATTTTTTTTACAGGACACAACTGCCCAAAGAGGGGCTGTCAAAGTGGGACAGGTGGTAACCCTACCCCCCCCCCCTGTGAAACACTCCTAATTTGTAAGCCACAGGTGAGCTAGGTAAGGTTAGTGAAACAATATAAAAATATGGGCTTGAATTTTCCAAGATTCCAAGTGGACGACAAACGCTACTGCTGTCACAGCGAAGCTTGAAGAGTGCTGATCTTAACTTTCCCTTGACGAGGGGCGGTCTGTAAAAGGTGCTGCATACAGAACAATTTCTGTAGTTTATTTAGGTAGTTAAACCAGATTCCTTACCACAGATCTCAACAGAGTCAAGGACAAATCCAGAAATAACCAGGGACAATGTTAGTACTATTAATCTGAGGCAGTGACAGAATGTGATACATTTTGTGAAGTAAAAGAAGTCTACAACTGTCGTTAATTTTAAAGCGCAATTCAGTACCATGTCTCCGAAGGTCACCTGTTTTTAGCAGGCATTAAGAGGAACAGATCTAAAATATGAGTCAATATCAGGGACGGTATAGAGTAACGTACTCTGCAGAGCGGTGTATATTTTAAAAAAGACATTCAGGAAAACATCTCCCTACAAAAACAGTAAATGTAGGGGTGTCACCTTTTCAAATGCCTAAAGTGGGACATTCTTATGGAAATGTGAGAGTTTGCTTGGCAAATTCATACCTCTCAACTGTCCAGATTTTTGGCTCATACTTCTGGTCTGTTCCTCATAAAATTTGTGATTTTTTTTTTTGACAAATCACTGGGGGTAATGCATGTAGTCGGCTTTAGGCACCAGCAAACCCTGCCGTCTCTGGGGGTCCCCTGTTCCAATGAGTTGGCAGACTAAAATTTTTTTTTTTTAATTTAAAGATTCCCTGTCAAAGATACTGGGCGAACAAACTGGTGTAACTAGGGAAATTATTTTTCTGAGCTATAATACAGAATCGGAACTGCCTAGACATAGTAAAGCCTTGCTGACTGTAATTATGATGGCTGCCAAAAAAGCAATTACTAGAGAATGGAAATCAAACTCCTGGATTTACTAAACTTCCATGCAGGACTAGCTTAGTCCTGCATGGAAGCGCCCGTTTAGGAGCAGGATGGCAGCAGCGTCTATATCATCTTGTCGAAAGACTAAAATGTTGAACGGCAATATGACCGTAAATGCCGGACATCAAAATTGTTCTTGTGGGGGCTGTGCCCCCCACACCCCCTGCTAATTATATATACCAGCTCCGAGATCACACTACAGTGAGGAAAGGGCAAATTACCTAATCCTCACTGTACCAAGATCCCGCAACAACACTTTCGATGTACGGTATTTGCGATAATATTGCCGTTTGACATTTTTAAAATTTGATAACGTGAAGTAGACCCGCAGCAGTGTGCCATGCATATTAATAAGGCGCGCTGCCCAAGCTCCTAGGCTTACACAGAGCATGCACGAGTGCAGGGGGCGTGTCTGAGTGCAGAGCTCTCAGAATAAACATGTCCCTGCAATGTAGAACAGCAGAAAGTGGTAGGAAATGAGCGAGACCGCTCATAGGTGTCTGCATATCCTCACCAACAGTTCCCCATGTGTACAACAGTACATAAAAATGAAATGAAGAAACCCTTTTATTTATTTTTTTTTTAATCTGAGTACAGCTAACTGTAGGTACAGGCGTGTGCCCATTGCTTAGCTACAGTTATAGCAGCTTAAAAGGCTGACAAGGATAACAAGGAAGATATATATAAATGAAGCAGCACAGCAATAGTGTAGTGGGCAGAGCATTCACCTAACGAGCAGGTATTCCCGGTTCAAGTCCCACTGTAGCACAGTCTATTTTACATGGCAAAGCACATTATAACCAATATTTTTGTTGCAAAACCCACTAAATAACATACATTTATGAACTGGAGTACTGCAGGAAATGCACATGTGAAGTGTCAGTGTCATAATGAATAAGGCACTAGTAAGCAGGTTTAAGCACAAATAAGCAGTAGTAAGCATATGTAAGCACTAGTAAGCGTGTTGTGTGTTTGCACGGGGGTAAGCGCTGCGTACACAGATTAAGCAATGTAGAAGCTAACTGAGTATAAGATACTGTAACCGGAAGTAAGCAGTGCTTACCTCCATGCAAACACGAGCAAACCTGCTTACAACTGCTTTAAAGTGCCTTAATCACTCTGTATCCAACGACCCATGTTCTGTCCTGCAACAAAATAAACAGCCTCTGCAAGGCTTGAACCCAAGACCTTACATTACAGTCACAGTAGTTAACTACTAAGCCATCCTAGCAGTACATAAGGTTGAGGTTTCAACAAACAAAAACTCACCATAGGAAAATCAATCTGAACATGTGAAAGGAATCTGTGTATGGTGTGATATTGTATAACCTGCTACATAACATAAATATGTGAACTGGAGTACTGCAGTAATAACCATAAACACAGCAAGTTACATATATGTAAGCAGATATATATATATATATATATATATATATATATATATATATGTGTGTGGGTATATACGGAGATAGTTGTACATATGTAAGCAGATATATAGGTATACATGGCCACACATCTGTAGATAGCAATGGTAGATTAACAAAAACAAACATGTCCACATGCATCGTTAGTGGGGTTGAGACACCCCAAACAATATACGTCATGTATGAATAGGCATACCTCCCCACAGCCAAACACGTCCCCCCTGCAATACACTACCAAGTGTTACAGATCCCATAACCAGGACCTGACATGACATGGGCACAAGATGTTAACAGTTCTACAACCCACCTGTATGATGTCAGGCTGATATTGGTAACGTATCATGCAGTACAGTCTGGCTCCCATAGGAAATGTAAAATGTGGAAGCTATCAACATCCCCAGGATACATATACACAGACACATAACTGTGGATACAGATATACATATATATATATATATATATATATATATATATACACACACACACATACACATGTATATCTATCTATCTATATATATATATATATATATAGATATAGATATGCTTGTGACTACACATAGACACGCAGAGATATGTGCAGTAAGATACATATGTAGAAGATGCACACAGTATGGAACAGCCACTATGCCTACAGTTCACTCCTGAACAACTGGACACTGTATGGGCCACCCATACAAATTACAATTGTTGCCTGCAACATATACCCACAGAGAGGTCATAGAAAAAACACCACACACATGTTTGCAGAAATGGAAAACCTTTATTTCTGTACTATTAAAGTTCTATATGCCATGTCATATAGCTGTTCAGATACTGACATCCATATAAACAGAGTAATGCAATTGTGAAACAGTTATATTAATACAGTAGTCTGCAAAGGTTCACAACTGTTGCTGTCCAGGCCAAGCCCTGCACATTGTACAATAGTAAAGACAGACTGGGCCACAGGATACCAAACAATCAACAGTATGTAATGCAGGTGTATAGTTCAGCAGCCTCTATCTACACTCTGTACTAAATCACTAGGTGGTAAAGACGTCAGGTGACCAAATGGGATGTAACTGTTACATAGCAAGGCATAACTGACACCATCACAAGCACACTGACAAACAGAACAGTTTGCATGGCAGGAGGCAGTAGGCCTGCATTAACCCACCTTATATAAGTAATGTAAATATAGGTGAAGTATACGATACTGTACATCCAGATACCTTAAGGCAGTTCACCCCTGAAAACCCCACCTTTGTAACAGCCTAGGACATTTATGGTGCTTCACCCCCAGACTCAATAATACAGGGCCATATACCACTGTTACATACACTAGCCTCTGGAGTGCATAAGGGCACACATGTATTGTGTAGGTGAAGCCCACACATATATGGCCCCAGTCCCACCATATGTGTGGGGGATACAACAGCAGTGGACTGATGGCAGTGTGATATACAGCATGTCATATGTGCAAAGCTTGGTATGTAGGTGGAGGACAGAGGCTGGAACACAGGCACATATGTGAAAAACTGTTGCCATACACTAAGCAAGTTACTGGTGTTACAGGATAGTCTGCAACATGCCCTTAGTCAGGGAATTGTGGTTAGAAACATAAATGGATGTAGCCATGTGCTGAGCACTCAACCCACACACTGCCAGTGAAATATCTGACACAGGACCTGTGTGGTAGACAGACAAAACATGATAGGCACACCTCTGGCCACCAACAGGATAGGCCCACAGTTGAGAGCTGTGTAGACAGACTGCATTCTAAGGTAAACTAGTATGTACACGCACACCCTGTAACACCAGTACTATACAAAGCATAGCGCAACTCTACACACACTCTGTCTGTGGTTCTTGAGCCTCCTACAAATATGTAGCTGCCCTGAGTGTGCCGGTTCTCCTGTGAGAGGTATTGCTACCTGCTGTCTGTAACACTGATGCCCATACACAGGAAGGATGTCCATCACACAGGAAAGGTAAAGGGACCACGCCCACATGATGTAGGGATTTATAGTAGGTGGTTGCCATGAGAGTGGTAATTGGAAGTACTACACATGTGTAATTATGTATATAGAGATCTGGATAATTGTATGTACATATATTTTCACCATATGTCCTGGACATGGAGTGTAGTCCTACCCCGGCCTCTATAGCCCCAAAGTCATAGTGCAAGGGAATGTCAGGTATGTATAGCAGATATATTAGTAGACTATTGCTACTGTAATTGGGATTGTCTTCACAGACATGGTGTATATGTGGGAGGTCACATCTGCTTATCACATGTGTGCCATTGGCTACTGACAGACATCCTAAGGACATCATAGTAAAGTACCGCTGCTAGCACGTAATGCCCCTGAGGACTGCAGCAGAGATATTGGCCAGTATATGTGGACATTCTGACACACTCTGTACAGTCCAGAGGTATACACATAACCCCTTGGTGCAAAACATGTGTACCATGCCTGACAATATGGATGTTGACAGCCATGTAGATGGGTATAACACATAACGACTGGTATACATTTGCCACCATGGGTTATGCATTCACACACCCCTGTCTGGCCTGACACATAATAACCACTGGTACAGGGGTGCCATGGCCACATGCTACCCACTAGATATTGACATACATCTGTACAGCATCCCACTGCTCTGTCTGACATACATGACTGTTAAGTGAGGCCCAGCAGCAATACATCTGGCAAGTATCTGCACATGACATCTCACTGGGTAAGTACACTAAGCTGCTAGGCACATAACAATGCACTGTGCAGGCTACAGGCAGACTGGCTCAACACTGGCCTATATCTCCTATGGGGGAATGCACGTGTACCTGCATATATAGCAGGCTCTACAGGTATGTCACAGCACAGGGTATGATACACCTGTGTGAAAGTGCATAACCACAACCAATGTGAACACAGCCACATATGTTATGCTAGCATAATACAACAGTATATGGAGTATCTGTTCGACACCATCCTCATATGTGCCACTCACAGACTGACCCTGCATATAATAGGCAGCTACACAGTTTGGTCTGATGGCTGTCTGTGGTGTGGGATGTGTGTGTATGGCCCTACAAACATGTAAGCCAATACGGTACCATACAGTGGAGCAGCATGTAACATCAGATAGGACGGGACCTAGAACAATGCCATCTACCACAGTATGTACACAGGCTAAAGTACATATTAACAATACACACACTGTCAACATTCACCATAAGTACACAGACTTCAGTACTGTACAAACATCCACAGAATGTCCAGGTTATGTCATCAAATATAACCCCTACTGTACATAACGTGTAGCAATCTGATATCTCACTGGCTTGTTATCGGATATGATGGCACTAATTATGGTGTACAGCACATATGCACCTCTTCGTGCACGACATATGTACAAATGTTGACAGAGTTGTGGCTGGAAGCACATACACAGGGCCAGTATTGACATGTTGGTGTGATAACCTCAAACATTTACTGTTGTAACAGGGTTTGTTACAACATATGTCCTATGAGGGATATGAAGTCAGTAACTGTCACATCTTTCGCCATCTACAGACTGCAGTCCTCACACTACCTTCTGCAGTTCACAGATAGATGCTGTGTGGGTAAGACATGAAACTAAAGGCACAACACACTGTCCAGTCTGCAGATGACCCTACAGATGGGGATTCCTCATAAACATAGAATTGACATGGCAGGTATTGAGACATGTAGGATTGCAATATCCACACACACACTGTTAAACCAACATTACTCCAAATGCAGTATAGCAGCACTTACAGTCTGTACTCAGGTCAGGCACATTCCCCCTCCTGTGTGTTGCCCTGTTGCCACAGTGTATGTTGTTAGAGGTAAATCACCAATCCATCTGAGATGCTGTTTGCCAAACAACAGATCTAGTTCCTGCTCACAGTGAATGAAAAGGGCCAACACCAATGTGATGTTCCTAGAAATTGGAGTGTGTTTCCATGCAATTGGCTATGGGAATGTTACCACAACTGTTCCACATGCAATCAGCTAGGGGAGAGCTGCAGTTCCTGCAGAGGCCATCAGGTGATCATGAGCATCACTTAAAATACACATGCTGCTGTAGGTCTCCACATCCACCAGAGAGGGTATGAAAGAGGCAGATAGAGGCAAAGACAAGTCAGGGAGGGGTGGGAGAGTAAAACCTAAGCATGTTTGTGTCACACACCTACCAGCACAGGGTATCAAACCCCTGACGACTATGTAGTGCTATCACAGTTCAATGCAGTTATTGGATGCGCCACATGGGTTACCTGTTGTGGAGCCCTCAGAACATATATGTGATGGTGAGTGACATCTGCAACAGGGATATGGTAGGTGACGTACACGTGCCTATCCGAATGAACAGGTACCAGCGTTGACACAGCCACACTCTCACAGGGACGCACACACACTGACATACTTGGCAGGGCCAGGATTACAACTCATCAGTAGTGGGATTGCCACAACACATAGCTGTGCAGGTATCACATGCACCACACGGGTCATACGGACGTTGTATGGGCAAAAGGTATGGGGAGGTGTCTGACATCAGACAGCATGTTTCACAATACCAATGGGGGTTGTAGTGAGTGTGGATGTGATCATACGCATCATACAATACACACACAAACACACAGGGTGCCAGTACTGACATGCATGGGTACATGTCTGCACGGGTGAGTGGTGGTCGGCTGTGCCAGACGGCTAAACAAGGCTAGGTGTGGTTATACCTTGGCACCAGGCCACATGACAATGGTCTGCATTGTGGCTCAGGACTGTAGTTTCTGCATTTGCCCACATAGGTGGGTATTGTATCCTCCATCCAGTCATCTGGGTGACTATTGTGTGTGGCCAGTGCTGTGCATCACTTGCCATGTATGTGTTCCTTAGTCCATAACATGGACGGTGTCTGGGATGTGCACACCTCCCACATGCATGTACAGTGACATGTGGAACTGTACCTGGGGTGTCTGGCCCATGTTGTGGACACAGATTATCATCAGATGTGCCAGTCTTGCCCACCTGTGGCGGGAACTGGTAATGGGCAGCAGGTTTACCCTGCACCTACATTGATAGCATGCTAACGGCATTCCCTGGTGTCAGTGGCATCTGTCCATACAGGGCATGTTGTCAGGCATGGTATGTCCTTTGTGGGTCATGTGATGGCACCACAGGTGTTGCAGGTGTCCATTGGGGAACATGGGGAAGGTGCACTCTCTGCATGTACATGCATATTGGACAGATGGACAGGGTGCCATGCCCTCTGTAGCCCACTGCTATCACTCCATAGTTACTATCAGTGGCCAATATGCAGTGTACTACCCACATAATGGCTGTTGCCTAGGCATGTGAGTGTGTATGAGACATGGGTTGAGAGTGTGCTCTGGGTAATACTGGGGTTGCTAGCTGTGATTGCCTGGCCTTGATGTCACATGTATGGGTATGGCTTTGCACCCCAGCCTCTCCACTATTTCACATCTGTTATCCCTGTACGGTGGACATTGTGATATATATAGTAGGGCCACCATATAAGAAATATGCAAAACCTGCTTCACATTGGGCACGGGTGTCACACACTCACAAACATCTCCACACAAGATGCGAGTTACAAACACACACACACACACACACACACACACACACACACACCTGTCATGTCTGAGAGTAGAACTCCTACCTAACTAGTTTATTACACTACAGCACTCCATAGTTATAGTACACGCCACGGAGATTACTGGAGTACTCCTTCCCCAAAGGTGTATATCACATTGGATGACATCAGCAGGCTTGCCAACATAGGAAATTCGAATTGTAGTGAGTATGACTAGCCTAAAATGCACTGCTCCCTACACAGACAGTGACACACTCAAAACATCCGCAACTGACATATGTGGGTATAGAACCCTAACAGAGGTCTATATCACACTACATGGGGCTGTTATAGGACCCACCATAGGGATTACTGGAGAACTCCTTCCCCAGAGGTGTATTTCACAATGAATGAATCAGCAGGATTGCCAAAGTTGAGAATATAAATTGTAGGGAGTGTGATTACCCTTAAAAGCATTGCTCTCTACACAGACAGACACAAACACATACACACTTGCCATGTCTTGGATTAGAACACCTACCTAACTACTTTATCACACTACAGCAGTATGCAGTTACAGGACATGCTACGGAGATTACTGGGCTACACCCTTCCCAGAGGTGTATTTCTAGCTGGATGACATCAGCAGCCTTGCCAAAGTTGAACATATGAATTGTAGGGAGTGTGACTATCCTAAAAAGCATTGCTCTTACCACAGTCCAAGACAGACAGACATGCATATGAATGCACACACACACACACACACACACACACACACACACACTCTCTTGCCAAGTCTGGGATTAGAAGTCCTACCTAACTAGTTTTATCACACTACAGCAGTACAGAGTTATGGGACGTGCCACGGAGATTACTGGGCGACAACTCTTACAAAGTTGTATTTCACAGTGGATGACCTCAGCAGGCTTGTCATAGTAGGGCTATGGGGAGGGCAGTGTGGGTGCATGGGCCATAACCCAGTCATCTAGGGGTTGACATGCCACATGCTGGGTAATATTTCACAGGTGCATGTGTACAGCTGCTAGATGACTACGTCCTTATACAGTCATGTTACACAGCTAGCACGTGCACCACATAGTCTGTAATGCTGTCAGATAATGGTGGCTAGTATTTACAGTGAGTGACATCTGCACCTCATGTGTTTGGGGCCCTTTGGCTGTATGCTGGGTGGGATAGGCCTGGATGGCTCCTTGTCACAGTCACCGTCTTCCACAAATCTATGTACGTTTACCTTTGGCTTATTATAGTGTGTTGTCCTTACATATATGTCTGTATTCCTATTCACTGTGTGTGCATGGCATGAGTGGTGCATACTGACGAGTGTCTGCACTAACAACTGCGACTGCCAGATATGTTTGGTCCACTGGTGTTTGCAGACATGACCTTCATGTGTTTGTGTGTGAGCATGCCCAGTATGACCTTTCAGTATGTTGTTGACTGACATTGCCTTCATTTCTCTAAGTGTGTGAGCATGCCCAGTATGGCCGTCTGTATTGAATGTGTGGATCGAGTCCAGGTAGTTTGTATTGCAGTGTTGATCTTTGTGTTGTACACCAACAGGTAGCATGCTGTCTCTCCAGGGTATCCATCGATCATTTGGCATTGACTGTTGCTACATTTCTGCATAGCAGGGGGGGCACACCTGACTATTTCTACATTTCTACACAGGAGTTGGGAGGCACCTGACTGTTACTAAATGTCTATGTAGGGTGGGGGGGGGGCACACCTGACTATTTCTACATTTCTACACAGGATTTGGGGGGGGGCACACCTGACTGTTACTAAATGTCTATGTAGGATGGGGGGAACACCTGACTATTTCTACATTTCTACACAGGATTGGGGGGCTCACCTGACTGTTACTACATATCTACATAGGATGGGGGGGCACACCTGACACTTGTACATATATGCTAGGACTGTACTGGTATGTTGGGTACTCAATTTCATTCTGTAGGCTTACCTATCATGCTGACTACAGGCATACCAGTGTACTACAGATCTTAGCTTTTAATTACTTACATATTAGTTTCTGACTTCCTACCCTTCAGAACTGACATCCCACTGCCTGACCTTCTGTAGTCTGTTTGTGTAGGCCTGGGGGAGTTACCCATAGGCCTCATTCAGAGGCCATAGCTCAGCCTTTGTTTGTGTTTGTCTACTCCTGTCCTGCTAACTGTGACTGTTGTTGGGTATCTGAACCCCCCTGCTTGGCATGTGTGAGTCACTTACCTTGTGGGTGTCCCAATATTGAGAGTGGTGCTGCAGGGCTGCCTATGTCGGATGCGCATAATACACTCCCTGCACATGGTTAAGCACAGGTAGTGTAATGTTTGGCATCCCTTTTACTGTATGTGAGAGTCAGAGAGAGGTGTTATTCCCTTGGTCCTTCCTGTGCGAGTGTATGTGCTATGCGTTGCCTCTTTGCCAAGGCCAGGGCATACTGGGCAAGCCTCCTTCTGCCTACTGGGGCAGGCGCAGGTTGTTCCTCCTCCAAGTCACTCTGTGCCTGTGCAGGCCTTGGCAATGGTGGGGGGCTGTGTGGCCCTGCTCTGTTCCTGCTGCAGCTGTTTCCGCAGGATCATATTGTGTAGCATGGCGCATACAAAGACAATTTGGGTACATGTAGCTGGTGAGTACTGCTAGGCTCCACCAGATGTGTCCAGGTACCGGAACCGTGACTTGAGCATCCCAAACACATGCTCTACTATAATTCTGGTTTGTGCATGTGCCTCATTATGGAGTTCTTGTTTGGGTGTGTGTGCATTTCTGATGGGTGTCATCAGCCAGGGCTCCAGTGCGTATCCAGCATCCCCCACTAGGTGACCGTGAGGGATGTCCCCATTGGCAAATCTCTGGTACAGCTGCATTAGATGCCAGATGTGGGAATCATGATAGCTTCCAGGGCAGCCAGCGCACACATTCATTATTATGCCTTGGGCATCGCACACGACCTGGCAGTTGATGGAGGGAAAGCCCTTACGGTTGATGTAGACCCTACCCTGCTCACCGGGTGGTGCTTTGATGCATATGTGCGTTCAGTCTGTAGCACCCATTACCTCAGAGTATTCTGCTATTTGGTGGAACAGTTGCATATTGTTGGCCAATGCCTCACGGGTGTTGGGGAAATATATGTGCTCACCGACATGTGCTGACATGGCATCCAGGAACTGGTGGTGTACCCTGGAAGCTGATGCCTGTGAGATCCCCATCATATCCCCAGTTGGCCTTTGGAAGGTACCTGTAGCTAGTATTCATAGGCCTACACATACCTTGGTATCCACTGGGATAGGTTCCCCCTCTGTTAGTTCTGAGTGTGAGGCATGGCTGGCACAGCTCAACAATTTGCTGTAGGAGATCCCTGTCCACCCTATAGTGCTCCACTATCTCCAGCTCATGTAGCCCTGGTAGGTTACCCTGAGTCTGTACACTCTTCTCCGTCTCCTCACTGTGGGTTGGTTGGCAGCATTCACATCCTCACCACCCTCAGCCTCTTCCACAAGTTGTTATATGATAGCTATTGCAGCCTCGATCATTTTGCTATTGTGAGTGTTAAAAGTTCCCCAATTGTTTACACTGGTGGTGTAGAGTGGGAAAAACCAGAAGGGAAGGTGTTTGCATAGTTTATAGTAGTGTTCTGGGCTGGGCTGGTCTGCTACCTGTGTAATTGGCAGATTCTGATACATTTCACCTGCCAGCTAAGTTAGTTCTCCTTGATTACCTTCCTACTGCTGTTTTCCCTTCCCTTGGCCTTCCTGTTGCAGCCCGTGTGCGCGCCGCACAAACAGTGCTCAAATGTGCACACTGCTGCTATTTCCTGGTTTAACTTCTTTTTTCGGTACTTACGTATTATCGCTACCAGATTTTCAACGGCCAAACCATTTGTTAACGATCTTGAAATATTGTAATTAATGATGGAGAAATTCAGTATAAAGTGTTTCTTTATAGCACAACATTGTCTTTTTTGTAGTGATGATAAAAAAATGTAGAAAACATACTTGGAGGGACTGCACGTCACTTGTTGGAGTAATATTGACTAGAAAACGTCTGCCGTGAAAACCCAGCCTGCCCAGAAAAAAGACTGCTTTCAATCAAAACTGACTGCAATTGCAGAAAATTTCCCAACACATACTAACACAAAACCACACAGTGTACAATGCACATCATTTACAGCAGTAATATCAATCACCGGTGTACTACAGTCTAGGTTTTTCAGAACACGCCTCCTTCACAAAGCCAAAAAAGAACTACTCCCAACTTTCTGTACTAAAATCGACCATGGAATCAGATGTCAACATCATCCATCCTCATAATGTATAATCATTAACAATGCAGTGGTTCTTTGTACATTGATTAAAACCTAGATTACAAATAAAACTTTTACCAAAATCAAACTGCCCACCTCTGTGTTTTCCTTCTAGTAAATATTCCTTGTACACCATGAAAGTATTCCTACCGACAGTATGAAACCAGCCATGATAACTGAAGCATGCATCTGTAATGCACGCAAAACAGGAAGAGGATTTCTTCAGTTGTTCTTGTTCCTGAAAGTAATGCAAACTTTTTGGCCAGTACTAAGGACTATGATTAGCACTTTGAAGAGTTTCAGGCACTGGTCTGTCTGCAGGTATGTGCATTTCGCAACCGCGAAAATCTGGTTGTGATAATACATAAGTACCCTTTTTTCTTCCTGTAAAACCCGGTGCACGGCACGCACACCTGCTTAGGCTTTGTAAAGAGTGCTGGGCAGGTTTAGACACGCCCCCTAGCTAAGCTAGGAGCAAACCCATGCCACAGGGCTCCAGTCCACTTACAGTTTGCCTGACACACACCCCTATGATGTCACCTAACTCCTAGGCTTGCACCAAGCTATTCCTTCTCTTACACTGTTGGGACCTGACTCACATGCTGGGGAAAACTGGGATTCACTATCCTTCCCCTCATTTGCATAGGATTGCCTCCTAATGCATAGTTACATGTCTCACACTGAGCCTCCCCCCTTAGCAACCACTACTCACTGGCCATGTTGTCTTCTGCCTGCCACTGACTTGCATGGCAGAATACTGATTTTAGTTAGAATGCTTACTTTAGGCTCATTTTGTTATTTTCCCCCGATCCCGTTTGCGCGCCTCTGCCCTGCACTTAAACAGCTGAGATCGGCTAAAAAAAAGTTGTTTTTTGTATTTGTTTTTGTTTGCAATGCCAATGGCTTTATACTTTGCCATTAGCATGCTTACTACATGATATGCAGTATTTATTTGGGGCTGTCACAGCTCCGTTTTGGATTTTGCAGAAATGTACTTGGTTACTAACCCAGTACATTTCTGCAGATAGCACTAGTCTTGCACAGACTGTTGCAAGCTTCCTGGATTGCAAAATCACCTCATTTGCATTGATTTCTCCTGCAAATGGGGTGATTTGCATACCAGGGCTTAGTTCGTGCAGGCTTAGAGCAGGAGCGCTCATTCACACCCGTGCAGGCTGTTCCTGGATCGCACGGCAGACATATTGCCTGATTGAGCTCCTGCACCAATCTTGCACTCCGTGCAAGCTTTTGAGAATCTGGGAGAAAGTGTAAACCAACTGTACTAGAAGTAGTGAATATAGTAAAATAGATAAAACAACTGGAATTGGGATATTTGGAAAAGGGTAGGAGCAAATTACATATGAAAGAATGGAAACTGTGGAAACAATATATACAGAGAAGGAATGAGGTTTAAAAGAAGGCAGGATTTGAGTGAACTATGTATTTATTGTTTGACTGACAATGATTGGGTAGATTATATGTGATGTATAATGTTTGCAACTAGAATTATGTCAATATGGTTTGCGATGTAAAATGCTTGCAACTAAGATTTTGTCAATCTGGTTTGTTTTCATTTATATAAATATATGATTGCCTGTGTTATAAGTGATAATTTAATAAAGATGTCACTTGTTTAAAAAAGGGGGAGAATCTCTCAGAACAAAAACAGCAACTGCGAAGTATTTGGGTAATACACATGAATTTAGAAAGGTTGCTGTTAAACAAGTTTTTTTATTTTGATAAAATAGAAAATAGATTATTTTAGCACAATTATAGCAAAATACCATGGCTGAGATAAATAATCTATTGGAGAAACAAAGAAAAAATAAAATCAATAAACCAATGGAATAAAACTGCCAAATGGTTCAATTGAAGGAAGAAATGAAAGTTAATTCATAGGTAACCGCTTTCACAACTACTTCATCAGACTTTTTAAAATAACAAAAATGATTCTATGCATATATAAAACCATCAGTTGACAATAAGCCAATGATTAAGTAGCAGCAATCAATCCCTTAAAGCAGCACTTAAAACATAAAAAATGAACTTGTAAAATGAATATAATACATTTCATATTAATATTAAGCACATATATAATAAATATGTAAAACATATAAAATATATATCACATGCTACATTATAACAAAAATAAATGACCATTAATAAAAACACTTCTCAGTTCCTAAGCCTCATCCCTTCAAAATCGGTCTGAGTGGCACCTTTTCATTAACCCACTCCCTTGATCTGCTGTTAACCTAATCATCCATTTGACCTCCCTAGTTTCAGTGATGTTCCTTATATCACCACCCCTGACACTTGGTAATGTTCTATCAATAACCATAAAGCGAAATATATGTTGTGGATTAACAACATGTTTCGAAAGCATTGTTAGCAGAACTATATCGCATGCTGTATAAATGTTCCCTGATCCTGTCCTTGAGAGCTCTGTCTGTTTTGCCAACGTAAAATGCATGACATAGCACGCAGTATGCAAGGTGAACCACGTGTGTGGTTGAGCATGTTGCTCCAATCTTAAAACAACATTTCCGTCCATTATCAGGATGTTTAAAACTCCCACTGCTATCCAAAAAACTATAGTAATTGCATTTGCCACAAGGCATGGTTACACTTCCCTCCTCACATATATCAGTTCTACGTTTATCTGGATAACATAAGTCTCCTCAAATTTTTCTTGTTCTTATACAAAAAACGAGGAGCATCCCCTACTATCTTTTTTATACTAGAATCAGAAGTCAATATATCCCAATGTTTCTTAACAATTCCTGTTATTCTGGTATTTATGGTAAAAGACAGTGGAACTGAAATGTTAGTATCATTGATGTTTCTAGAGCAGTTCCTATCAGGGACTGCCACAGGCTCTGAATAATAGGGTTTAGCTACATCATTTCTCAAGGAAGGGATATTACCTAGTATCTTTTCCACGTCTGACTGTCTATATCCTCTGGCAGATAATCTGCCTTGTAAGTCAGATAACTCAGATTGAAATCCCACATCCGAGGCATTCAGCCTAGATGCCCTTTACCCCCTGTCCTTTAAGTATATTTTTAAACACATGAGGGGGATGCATGCTTTGTCGATGCAAAAAGGAGTTCCTATAACAAGGCTTCCTAAAAATACCTGTGTTTAGTGAACCATCCATCTGTCTACTTAATAACACATCTAATAATTCAATCTGTGTATCAGAATAAACCAAAGAGAATCTCAAAAAGGATGTGGACGAATTCAGACTTTGGTGAAACTCAATCAATTAATTTATTCCACCTGTCCAAATAAAAAAATAAATCATCCACAAACTGGCGGAAGAAAGGAACATGCTCTTGAAAACTGACTGTAGATTTCATATACTCTTCTTCCCACATAGCCATAACCATATTGGCATAGATAATGGGCACTAGATGTACCCATAGCCATGCCATCTCTTTGTATGTAATAAACACCATCAAATACGAATACATTGTTATCAAGAACAATGCTCATGCATAGGCTAATTAAGTCCAACAAAGCTTGGTCATATGTGCCATATTTAGATAAATACTTCGCAACATATGTAATGCCTACTTGGGAATCATTGTGAAGAGTGACTGTACATCCATCGTCACTAGGTAGTATGTAGAATCCAGCGGTTGCATCTTGAAATCAAAAAGATTCCTAAGAAACTGCTTGAAGTTCCTTAGGAATTGGGATATTTAGAAACAGGTAGGAGCAAATTATATAGGAAACAGTGGGAACTGTGGGAACAATATATACAGGGGAGGAATGAGGTTTAAAAGAAGGCAAGATTTGAGTGAACTATGTATTTATTGTTTGACTGACAATGATTGGGTAGATTATAAGTGATGTATAATGTTTGTAACTAGACTTATGTCAATATGGTTTGTGATGTAAAATGCAACTAAGATTGTGTCAATCTGGTTTGTTTTCATTTATATAAATGTATGATTGCCTGTGTTATAAGTGATAATTTAATAAAGATGTCATTTGTTTAAAAAGGGGGAGACTCGCACAGAACAAAAACAGCAACTGTGAAGTGCAAAAGATAAAATAACGAAGTATTTGGGTAATATGCATGGATTTAGAAAGGTTGCTGTTAAACAAGTTTTTTTTTTATTTTGATAAACTAGAGAATATATATTTTTAGCACAACAACTTACAAAATAGAAAGTAGAAAAGGTTGTTGTCATACCTAGGAAACCTGCACGGAAAAATAACCAGAGATCCTATAGAGATATGACAGAAATTTCAAACATTTTATGAACATTTGTATAAAGCAGAGAAATGTGGAAACCAGGAAATGGCACAAATCAAAATATTTATGGAAGACTTAATTATGCCAAAGTTAGGGGAAAATGAGTCTCAACACTTGATAGCAAAGATAGGAGGAGATGCATTAAAACAGTGATGTAAAATCAGTCAACAGGGACAGATGGTATTCCTGTTGAAGTTTGGAAGATCGGAAGGAAAAAAGGACTACAGATTTTGAAGACTTTATTTAATGATATTTTAAAGGGGGCTTTCCAAGATGTCTGCACACTGATCAACAGCTTAATTTCAGCTCTCCCAGCATGAAGAAAAAAAAGAAACTGATAGATAAGGGCCAGTAATTCTGCCAGCTTTAATGAAATTCAGTTACTGGCTAATAAAGATACCTGCCTGGATGCCAGCAAAGAGGAAACTTAGAGAGCCTGAAAAAAATAAACTGGAAAATGTGAAGAGAAAATGCTGTCTGGAAAGAATTATGCAGCTGTTTAGCAAAAAGCAGTTCAAGCTCCAGCTTTGGTGCAGGAGATGGCTTCCAGTAATTTAGAGGAAAAAATAAATGTGCTCAGAGATGATTAAAATAAATGAAACATTGAAGGAGCATATCAACTCAAATAACAAAAGGCTGAAAAAAATGGAATGAACTAATAAAACTGCAAAAAAAGAGAGGTTGAAATAAAGAAAAGGCTAGCTGAGTATGAGACTGCTTAAGAAGAGCTGTTTAAAAATGGTAGAATTAGAGGACAGAGCGCACAGCGAAAACCTGAGATTTTCTGCTGTACCAGAGAAACTGGAAGTAACGGACTGTATTAACTTTATAAAAGCGCAGATAAGTAACTGGACTGCTATTCTCCAGCAGGATTTGTTAATTGACAGTGCACATCAAGTATATGCTCCAAACTTTGCCATGATAAAGCAGCCTTTAGAGGGGCGTGGCCAAGATGCCAGTCTGATAGCAGCAGAAATCCATAGCTATGCTTAGATTTTAATATCCTGACAGGAAATATACTTTAATTTTTTGAAAAATCTATCTAAAAGTATACTAAAAGATAGATTAACATAGACTCCTTATTATTTTCTAAAAATTAATACATAGTCAAGAGAATTTTTTAATTATTCCTGTTAAGAAGTTTTCTACTGGAGATCTCAACATGAGCAACTTGAAGAACCCACACCAGGAGAGTGCAGTGAAGAAAGAACTACATCTTATAATAACAAACATCCAAGAACTGTCACTAAAAACATGAGCAACGTGAAGAACCCACACCAGGAGAGTGCAGTGAAGAAAGAACTACATCTTATAATAACAAACATCCAAGAACTGTCACTAAAAACATGAGCAACGTGAAGAACCCACACCAGGAGAGTGCAGTGAAGAAAGAACTACATCTTATAATAACAAACATCCAAGAACTGTCACTAAAAACATGAGCAACGTGAAGAACCCACACCAGGAGAGTGCAGTAAAGAAAGAACTGCATCTTATAATAACAAACATCCAAGAACTGTCACTAAAAACATGAGCAAAGAACCCACACCAGGAGAGTGCAGTGAAGAAAGAACTACATCTTATAATAACAAACATCCAAGAACTGTCACTAAAGCATGAGCAACATGAAGAACCCACACCAGGAGAGTGCAGTGAAGAAAGAACTACATCTTATAATAACAAACATCCAAGAACTGTCACTAAAAACATGAGCAACGTGAAGAACCCACACCAGGAGAGTGCAGTGAAGAAAGAACTACATCTTATAATAACAAACATCCAAGAACTGTCACTAAAAACATGAGCAACGTGAAGAACCCACACCAGGAGAGTGCAGTGAAGAAAGAACTACATCTTATACATCTTATAATAACAAACATCCAAGAACTGTCACTAAAACATCTTATAACCAACATCCAAGAACTGTCACTAAAGCATGAGCAACGTGAAGAACCCACACCAGGAGAGTGCAGTGAAGAAAGAACTACATCTTATAATAACAAACATCCAAGAACTGTCACTAAAAATGGACAAATTCGAAAACAAAATGGGTATTATCATCAAGAATGCAGTAAACAACTGGAACTTCTAAATGGAATAGTAAAAGAACAATCTGAACAGATTCTTGCCTTAGAGTAAACAGTGACTGACCTAGATACTAGAGTAACAGAAAATGAACATCACAATGAATTTCTTCTGAAACAAAACACCAGACTGATTGAGAACCTGGAAGACCTTGAAAGTAGATCAAGGAGGAATAACATAAACCTATGAATACATGGAATTCCTGAGAAAGAAGAAGGTGCTAACATGATTCCGTTCCTCAATAATTGGTTTTCATCAGCACTAAACATGCCAGAATCCCTTTCTTTTGGAATTGAGAGGGCTCATTGGTCCCTGGCAAATCCAGCTTTATCTCTGAGTTCATATAACCCCTGGTCTATAATAGTGAGATTTATTTCCTCACAAGACAAGGACTTAGTGCTGAAATCAGCTTGGACTAATTCCCCTGTCAAGATGTGTGAAAAAAAGTTATTCGTTTTGACAATTAATACATCTCTAAAGTCATATCCAGAAGAAAGGAGTGTGTTCATCTAATTAAGTTTACTACTGAGAAGACCCCCCCCCCCAACAAGATTGTATAAATTAATCCATCCCGGGTGCTCTCTCCCTGCTGTAAACGCAAAAGGAATACCTCCGGCCATCACCTGAAGACACCCTGAATTGGCCAGCTTGCCTGGTACTTGGTAAAATACTACTGAGAAGAACCCCCCCCCAACAAGATTGTGTAAATGTATGTTGCTTAACACTAATTAAATGTAGACTTGTTGTACTATCTATAGAGTTAATCTGCCCTCCCGTGTGTGCGTTCTACCAGCCTACCGCAGACCGTTTGCCCTCTCCCCCTCCTGTTATCACTACCCTATAATATATTTAAACCTAAGACTGGCCCAACTATCCCTGCTGTTTGCTATCTCCTTCTACCATTAGGTGGCAGCATCTACCAAAATAAATCCTAGATATTCTTTATAAGCCCAACAAGTTTTATTTTTTCACAAACAGTTGGTTATGAGTTAATATCCTTAGACTGTAAATATCTTCTCCCCCCTGCTAAACCACCCTCTGTAAAGGCAGCCTTCATTTTCTGGCTGGAAATATTTAGCTCATACCTTCCAACTACAGCCTTTAAACTGCTCTTTGCTGATACTTTTTCTGCTATATTCACCTCTATTAAGCCCTCCCCCTCCTGGAACTGTTCTTCCTACCAACTTTCCACCCCTTTAGTCCCTCCTACCTTCTACCCCTCTAATCCAACCACCATTCCTCCACCTGTCCCCACCCCCATAGCTAGTTTCCTCTTGGAGTTTACTTATTTCTCCCACAGATTGTGGTGCCATTTTTAAATCCTGTCCTGAGCATCCACAGCTCCTGTGTGCTGGTGTTGTGGTTTAGGCTGCTTGTTTTCGCCTCCCGGTAGGTCTTTTCAGCATATCTGTCTATCATTTGCAAGCCTGTAAGCAACTATTGTGCTAAACTCCACGTTTTTACTTGTAACTGCGTTTTAGGGTTATAGATGGCCTTGTGCTGATGGCTATCACTCCAATGCAATGTTTGTAACTGTGTTGTATGGTTATTGTTGAACTCGTGCTGACAGCTTCATTTATCTGTGACCTACATGTGTTTTTGACCTCTGCAAGCTGCTTTTGGGATGAGTGGGGCTCTTTTCTACACTGACTAATGCTGCATTAATTTTGTATCGGTACAAGGGGCTTGATTGAATACTGCTGGCTTGCACGACCAGAAACCTGGTGTAATGATGTCCTGCTAAAAGGATGCCAATCAAAGTGCAATCCTGAATGCCAGATAGCCTCATAAGGTGGAATAACAATCCCCCTTCAAGTCTTCCACTTAAAATCAGGTTTAGCAGCCATTTTTCTTTCCATTTGTAACTATAAGGGCTCCGCACAGCTTCTACATGGTTTTGGGGACCGTTTTGCCATATATACTGTACTGTTTGACTGATTGCTTTGTACTGTGTCATTTGCCCTTTGCTTAGGTTAATTACCGGCTTAGCAGCTGTAAGCTGCTTTTTTGGATGAGTGGGTCTCTATGCTGTCGCCAGCTGCATTACTTTAGTCTGAGTATACAGGGCTCGACTGTTGAACTTTGCTGGCCTAGTCTGCTCTCCAGATGTCCTATTAAAAGGACGCCAATGAACATATATCGTTGAAGGCCTTTATTTCTCTTTCAAGGTGGATCAGTGGTCCTACTAGAGCCTTTAGCTTATTTACTGGCTTAGTAGCTATTTTTCTTTTCCGTTTGTCTCTATAAGGGCACCACATGGCTTTTATATTGTTCTGAAAACTGTTTTGAAATCTGTTCAGCACAAGTTATTGCACAGCATGAACATATCGTAGTTTACTGTATTAGACTGTTGAGCACTATATATTGCACTGTTTAGAGATTTTATAGTATTACTTTATGATTTACCCTTTGCTTTCTGCTGCTTATATTTGGCTCTACTGCTGTATAATCCTGTCCTCTCAAACGGATTAGGGTCACTGATAGTGTGCTGAACTGCTGAATGAATGTTTTGTTCTATTTAATGGAGCCTATATTGCCTAAGTTGTATTGTTCATAGCATAATGTCTGCTGCTTTCCATTGTTAATCGCCTAAACCTAATCTTCCTCTACATACTTGTTCTAGCCTCATCTAACTATAGCCTCTCTGTACTACTGTGCTTTGTTACACCCTCCCTTCTTCTCTAAACATCCTTTACCTTCTACCTTTCCCCTCTACATCTGCAATATTAAGTAATTCAGTGTTGTCTCCCTCTCCTCTACAGTAATCCATCCCGGGTGCTCCCTCCCTGCTTTAAACGCAAAAGGAATACCTCCGGCCATCACCTGAAGACACCCTGAATTGGCCAGCTTGCCTGGTACTTAGAAAAATACTGCTGAGAAGACCCCCCCCCAACAAGATTGTGTAAATGTATGTTGCTTAACACTAATTAAATGTAGACCTGAACTAATTAAATGTAGACTTGATGTACTATCTATAGAGTTAATCTGCCCTCCCGTTTGTGCGTTCTAGCAGCCTACCGCAGACCGTTTGCCCTCTCCCCTCCTGTTATCACTACCCTAGAATATATTTAAACCTAAGACTGGTCCAACTATCCCTGCTGTTTGCTATCTCCTTCTACCATTAGGTGGCAGCATCTACCAATATAAATCCTAGATATTCTTTATAATCCCAACAAGTTTTATTTTTTCACAAACAGTTGGTTATGAGTTAATATCCTTAGACTGTAAATATCTTCTCCCCCCTGCTAAACCACCCTCTGTAAAGGCAGCCTCCTTTTTCTGGCTGGAAATATTTAGCTCATACCTTTCAGCTATAGCATTTAAACTGCTCTTTGCTGATACTTTTTCTGCCATACTTACCTCTAGTGTTCTTTCCCGCCCTGTTCCCCTACCCTGCCCCCAATTCCCACCCGCCCCCAGTACTCCTATCTTTATTCCTATCTTACCCCACCCTGTCAGTCTAATTACCCAATACCAGCTCCCCTCATTACTCCTCCCACCTATAGCCATCCTTCTTAAAGTCTGTAATCTGTACTTCACCCAATAATTATAGTCCCCTCCTCTTTCCTTAAATCTCTAGAATACCTCCATCACTTTTTAAACTCTTTCTTCTTCATAGCCTTCTCTATTTTCCTAACTACTCATATCACTCTCTCTCTTTGCTCCAATATGCTCTCCTGAAGTTATCACACCCTCCAGTCCCCCAGCCTCCTCTTTCTGTTCCTACTTCCCTTATACTATGCTACCTCATATTCCACCTATGCGTGTCCCAATACCACCTACAAAGACAACTACCATACAAACCCACCTTCCCCTCACTCTTACTCCCATTTCTACTCTATCTCCTCTTCTCTCATTCAGCCCAACCCTCTGCACCTATTCCACCCTAAACTCTTCTCCTCTAAAGTCAAGATACTGTCACCTGCTCCAATCTCCAATCTACCAAAATTCATGCCTGGCAGACAAATATGGCTAAAGGATATCTTCTTCAACAACCTAGTCCAAGCTGGTGATATGCATCCTAACCCTGGTCTTACATCCTTTATTAACAACACTCATCCCTTATCCTCTTCCTCCTATCTCAACACCCTAAAGGTTTTTACAATTGATGCACAAAGTCTAAACAACAAAGTACAGCAATTTCAAGCTTGGTTAAGCCATAACCAACCAGATATCTTGGCCATCTCTGAAACCTGGCTCAAGCCCTTTATCTCCGACTCTGAGATTCTACCCCCAGGATTTCATTGTCTCAGATATGACGGACTAAATAATAAAGGTGGAGGACTGCCCTAGTTTTCTCCAACCTTCTTACCTTAATTCCCCTCCAAATTCCAATTCCTCAATTCCAAAACACTGAACTAACTGCTGGAATTCTAAAACTAAATAAACCTAAAAATATCTGCATCATTGCCCTATATATCTCACCTGGTAATAATATCTCTACACTCAAAATATTCTCCTATGGGCCTCTACTGAAATTAACTATGAAACTTATATCCTTGGTTATGTGAATATTGACTGGAATAAAATCAATTGCCCCTCTCCCTCCCTATCCATTAGCCCGTATAACTTCACTCAAATAATCCTCTTTTTCACTCAACCTAACAAAATAAACCCTCCCGGATCCACTATAAATTGGATCCTAGTCTCAGATCCAAATAAAATAACTAATTCTGGCACAATTCCTGATACCTCTAACGACCACCTCACAGCCTTAATGCTTCGCTCAAATAGTTCCTCCACACACCAGCATCAATACATTTAAACTCATAACCTCAGTAGCTTCAACCTAACTAGTTTCTCAAATACTTTCAAACAAATGAACTGGCAAATTCTAAACATCCTTCCTCTTGACAAGGCTATAGATTACTTCAACTCTGTCTTCCTTGATACTTTAAACTCACTAGCCCCACTAAGAAACAAAAGGATAAAAACTAAAACTGCTCCTTGGCTATCCAAAGAGACAAAACAGATTATGCACCACAGAGACAAACTATGGAAGCTTTACCAAAACAGTAAACTGGACAATACCTTGCTCCAATATAAACAGCTCCGCAACTATGCAAAACGACTAATTACCAAAGACAAAAAAATCCTACTATATCAAACTTCAGTCCAATAACAATAAAAACCCTCAAAAATTCTGGAACTCAGTAAACTCACTCCTCAGTCCAGGCTCCAAGAAGACCCAAGTAAATCTGATCTCGAACTAGGCTTTGAATTTAACTCATTTTTCATAGACACTATTACTACCCTCACCAAGACATTTCCCAATAATAACCAAACTGCTTTACACTCTCCCCCATTCTAACTCACCTCATCTGTTTGAACTCAAACCCATCTCCACTAACTTTATAAAAAAACTTTTGTCCTAACTTAAACCTTGCTCTAACGCTCCCGACAGTATTCCCTCTTCCTTCCTAAAATGTGCTGCTGATGACATTGCACTCCTAATCAGCATCATTATCAACCGATCCATAAAAGAATCATACGTCCCCAAACTCTAGTGCTCAGCTTATATTCTTCCTCTTCATAAAGGAGGCAAAAATACCAGCATCTCAAACTTTCGCCCCATTGCTGTGCTTTAACCAATCTCCAAAATCCTAGAAAAATGCATCCACCTCCAACTTATGCCTTTCCTGACCCAAAACAATTTTCTCACTCCTACCCAGCATGGCTTCCGTCCAGGCCATAACACAATAACCACTCTACTCTCTTTCCTAGAATCTGTCAGTCAAGCCCGAGATTCAGGCCACTTAGTTTCTACTCAGTCTGTCTAAAGCCCTTTGATACTGTTTCCCACAAGCACCTTCTCTGTCATCTCTCAAACCTTAATCTCTCACATAATGCTTTATCCTGGTTCTCCAGCTATCTATCAGACAGATCACAGGCAGTCAAATGGAAGAATTCCATCTCTTCCTTCCTACCTACCGCAACTGGTGTACCACAGGGATCCATCCTTGGGCCAATGCTTTTTAACATCTTCATCAATAACTTTCACACTGCTATTCCTGATGCTAAAATCATTCAATACGCAGACGATTCAACCTTAGTCTGCTCTGCCTCAAACCTCTCTGAATTGCTGACTAAAACCCAAACTGCCTTCTCAACAACTGAAAACTGGATGCGCCAAAACCGCCTCTCTCTTAATGCAAATAAATCAAAGATTCTACTATTCCCTCCCACAAAGACCCTCTTCTACGATAAAAACAACTTCAAAGTCTATAGTCAAACCAACTCGCCTATAGAAGTAGTCCCCTCTGCCAAACTACTTGGCATTACTGTAGATGAACACCTCAAGTTTGATATTCATATTCAACAAAATATGAAGAAAACCCACCAAAAGCTAGGTATGCTGTATAGGAATAATCACTGTCTCTCCAACTCTACCAGGCAAAATCTGGCCTCGACTTATCATCTTCTTTCCTTATTATACGGAGCCCCTCTCCTAACCAACCTGTCCTCCTCTATCACCTCTAAACTAGAAAACTGCTACAACAAAATCTCTAAATTTGCCTCTAAATCTAAAAATACCACCCATCACTGCCTAACCCTGCAATCCCTGAATTGGCTTGAACTCCCAAACTACCTAGACTATCTCCAACTCACTACTGCACATAGACTCATATTTCACCCAACAAAATGTCCCGCTGTAACTAACATCCTTCCCCCTTATACACCCAACAGAGCTCTCAGATCTGAAAATCAGAACTTAATTACTATCCATAAACTAAACGTCCTGCTGGCCAACTTCTCCAATCTTTCTCACTAGGCAAAAAAATGGAATTCCCTTCTCTCCTCACTAAGAACCATACCAAACTCAAAAAACATCAAAACCCAACTATTCAAAACACCTGTCCACAAAATGGAAATGTACCTGCCTTCACCCAACCTAATCCAAGGGGGGTTCTCCCTCTGGTTCCCAAGCTCTACAACTCTCATAATTATCGTCCTATGAACCTATCTAAGCTCTCAACAATTTCTATAGCTTCTCTCTAAGCTCTCACCTCCTACAGCTTACCCTCACACAGCCCAACCATGTAAATATTGTAAATAGCATTCTACTGTTGATGTGTGTATGTAAAGAGTCTTTACATTTTCTTAAAAGATTTGTATGTAAACTGTTTCCACACCTAACCCATATCTGTTTTCCTCAAATGAAACTGTGTGATCCCTACCTTCAAGCTTAATGAATTTAACTATGCATGGTATTGAATGCTTTCATGAGTAACTATTCTACATAAGATCTTTAATATTAACTATTATTTGTATCTAAATTGTATAATGCATCTTGGAGCTTTTCTGCCCAGGCCTCCACTGAACATGGGTCTATTCGGCCCAGTGGACTTCCCCGGTAATCAAATTGCAAATAAATAAATAAATAATAAATACAAGTCCTTGAAAAAAGCCAATAATAAACCTCAGATTCTTTTTCCTGCAGGAATAAAAATCACCTTGTCAGAAGGAGTGAAGATCTTTGATTCCCTAGAAGAAGCAGTAGAATTTATCCAAAAGAAGAAAATACTGTCGGACATAGAAGAAATGGGATGGTCATCCCAGAGTTTGAAGAGACAGGCAACAAAAAATGGATGGTCTGTGAAGGAAGGAGCAAACAAAACTAAGAAACTAAAGGACAAATGAACAAATTCCTTCTAATTTTAAATGCTTTGTTTTATGAATCATAATATATTTGATTCTGGAAAATGTCTATACTATATGGTAATGTGAATCATCTTTATTCTTAACTTTCTCTTTTCCTTTCTGTATCTATTTCTTCTAATTACATATAGTACTGAGTATTTAAATAACATTCTCTTTCTCTCTCTCCCTATTAATTTTTTGTTCCTTTTCTGTCTTTTTCCCATTATAAGTACTTTACATACTTTTCCCTTTTAAATAATTACAAATGATATATGTTTTCTAATTCTTTAGCAATAGTATAATTTGACTTAATACCAAAGTGCATTTTTTTCTAGTGGGTCAGTGGTGGGCTAACAATGTTTTTCTTATGAGTGTTTCTAACTAGATGTTTTAGGCTCTTTGTTTAGATATAATATAAACATTATTATACAATGACCCCCCCCCCATTAATATTCCAAAACATGCATGCTGATTGGCCAGCGTGCCCATTGTAAATCCCACAATATACCAGTGGAAAAAGGTCCGGTCGCCTGAACTTTTTTCCGTTGGTATAAGCTGTCCAAAATTTTTTTTTTTTAATAAAAAAAAAAAAAAACAGAGCAGCTGAGGCTTTCTTTTCTCTGTTGCTTCCGTTTCAAAGCATTGATGCACTGGGTATGCGTGGGAACGCAAGTCCCATATGCATGCTCAGTACATCAACACAAGGAAGCAGTATACTACCACTAGCAGAAGAACAGTAATGCGCCATTATACAAAGACATTATTTAAGAAAAGTTAAGTATTTTTTTCTTAAATAATGTCATTGTGTAATAGCAATAACCGACTCTGTGGTTGTGGTGTATTGAAGATTTACCCAAGGTTGGCTTTATTTATTCACTCGGGCTTCACCCTTGTGATTAAACCACACCAACTGTGGGTTAATTTTCAATATACCACACCACGTCGTCGGTTATTGCTTTATTATACAGTGACCCCCCCCATTAATGTTCCAAAACGTGCACACTGATTGGTCAGCGTGCCCATTGTAAATTTCACAATATACCAATGGAAAAAAGGTCAGGTCGCCCGGACTTTTTTCCGTTGGTATAAAGTCCTCAAAATATATTTTTTTAAACAAATAAAAGAAAAAAAGAAAAAAACGGTGCAATGGAGACTTTCTTTTCTTTGTTGCTTCCGTTTGTAAACATTGATGTACTGGGTATGCGTGGGACACAAGTCCCATACGCATGCTCAGTAAATCAAAACAGGGAAGCAGTGTACCACAACCAGCAGAAGAACAGTAATGTACCGTTATACAAAGACATTATTTAAGAAAAGTATTTTTTTCTTAAATAATGTCATTATATAATAGCAATAACCGACTCCGTGGTTGTAGTATATTGAAATTTACCCACGGTTGGCTTTATTTTATCACTCGGGCTTCGCCCTTGTGATTAAACTGCACAAATCTTCAATATACCACACCACGTCGTCTGTTATTGCTTAAATATATTACATTAATGGTGTTTTATAGATAGATAAATATCAGTTTATATATATATATATATATATATATATATATATATATATATATATATATACTAGGTTCTTTTTTTTTTCTAAATAGCTGTTTTTATATGAAAGGGTTAATTTTTTCATGATGTTGTTGTCTGAGGAAACTGGTGGTCTGTGTGACTGTTCCCATTGTGGAGATTCATGACATACATTGACAAGGCAGCTCGAGTGTTTTTTTTTTTTTTTTGCTTTCTGTAAACTCTAAAAGCTTCAAGACTTGAATTTCCCACCGAAAATGCTTTTTTCCTTACTAGAGACAATCTCTGTTGTGCATGAGCCTATTTAGATACTTTTTAACAAGTTTATGAAGCTACAGCTTGAGGAAACAACAGTGATGACATAATTTGACCTTTTGAACTTGTTAAATGGTTGTATTTAGAATTCTTTTCTCTTGAAATTCTGTTATCCTTCACTTAGATACTTTAAATGGTAAATGATTAGTTCTGATGGAAGTGTTTGACTCCTTTGAAAATACCTATGTTCTTTTATAGATACATACATTCTGCAGATTCACTGACACTGTTAGTAACTAAATGACATCAAGTGAACTAGGTAAGAGCTGCATTAGAAAACTCATTCTGCACATTAACATCAGACTTATGGGTAGTTTTCCGTTATCGGGGCAACAGGTCTAATGCACACTTGGAATCTTAGCACTTCTTACATACCTTTGGTTGATCGGGTTTGTCCCACCCACACCGGCCAATGGCCTGTGTCAGAAAGGACCCCCAAATACCCCTGAATATTATACTTAATAAAATGATATTATAATGTTTTATTTATGAACATCGTGCTGCTTTTTTATTGCATCCTTGGTAGATTTCTTGATACACTGGAAATATTAGGGTACAACCTAACACCCTAATAATGGGCAATTTCAACTACCCCACCATTAACTGTGAAAACTACTCATGTACCAACTCTTGTGCTCAACATTTTCTGGAATTCATAAATTCCAATGCCTTGGATCAACTTATCCACACCCCCACCAGGGGATGTATCAAGAAATTAGACCCATTATAGAGTACAACGCCCCTTTTGGTATGTACCTCTCAAGACATCTACAACAACTGGAAAGGCCACAGAAATACCTCACAAAGAGGATTACCAGCCTCAAACAGGTGCCCTACGCAAACCGTTTTAAAAAACTCCAGCTTTACTCTGTCGCATATCGCCTACTCAGAGGCGATCTCTGCCTAACATACAAAGCTATGTCAAACCCAGAGCTGTTGGACATGCTCCACATAAAGAAATCCCAATCCCTCCGAGCTACATGCTCTAGGGACCTAAACCTTGTCACCACAATAAACAGAACATGCTGGAGGGATAGATTCCTGTCCCAGAGGCTTCCCATACACTGGAACAAACTACCTATCTAGATCAAACAAAGCTCCTCATTAGCACTCTTCAAGAAAAATCTTGATGATTGGATGGGAGATAGGAAATCCACCCCAGGGATCACTTCTATCGCTCTGCTTGACAGGGGCACAGGAAAATAATTTTCTTGGGTGGCAAAAGCCAGGGTACCATTTGGCTAAGCTTATATAGGCCCTAGGGCCAATAGCCTAGTACCTACCTATGAACCTATTTTACAGCCAAGTAATCAAAAACTCAAGGCAACGTTACGTCTCGGATGTAGATAAATATAGTCTTAACCTGTTAAAAGCCAACTGACGGTGAATGAAATAATAGATAAATCTGTGCTAACAGTGCCAAATGAGACAACTCTATCTCAGAGAAATTCTCAGTCGACTTACTGGTTTTAAACATCACAGTTGCAGTGTTTTTATCTTTCTTTTGTGTTTCTTCTTTTCATATAGGTGTAAGCTCTCCTAAATACGTTAGACACTTTCACTCTCAGCAGATCTCAGAAAGTTTTGATACAAGCTCTTACAGCTTAAATGTGCCACATCTGGTTTGCTATAATTTTTTTTATTATTTTTCCGCCTCACTGGTTTGGACACCAAGGAACTGAGGAAAGACTTCATTTCCCAATGTCCTTTTTTTACAACAGGATAAAACTGAATAGTATTAACACATTTACAAAATATTCCAAATTTGAATGCATTTAAACCACATACATCCAAGTGGAAGCTTTCACTAAGAGAAATATAAAAATGGAAAGTGTTGATTTGTTTGAATATTTTATGAGAATGAAAGAGAAAAAAAAGGTAGTTTCCTTTGATCAGCAAAATTACAAAATCGTCAAGGTGATATAATCCAGGCTATAGAACATATCACTCCCTGTCAACTGTCAGTACAAAGAAATGTATCTTCTGACACCAACCCCTGTATTTGTAAAAGTATCCACTTCAAGCCTCAACAGCAATATACAGTGCAGAGTTCTATTAGACCTGTTGCCTTGATAATGGAAAAGTACCGACTTAGTTTATTGGCCGTTTGGGCAGTTTTTCCATCTCTTTCAACCTTCTGGTTTAAAAGCCCGTGTTTGTGCTTGTTTCACATTTTTCCTGTAACTAGTCTAGTCCAGATACAGATTTGATGTATCCAGGACTGCTTGTAAGCTTCTGAGCCCCCTCAAGCCTTTCTGTGTTGGAGGGAAGCCTTCTAGCTTATCAGTGGGAGTGGTAAGCACTAGGTAGCCTATCTACCGCAAGAGTGGTTTCTGGCCCAGAAATTGTAGTTTATTGTCCGTTTGGGCAGTTTTTCCATCTCTTTCAACTTTCTGGTTTAAAAGCCCATGTTTGCACTTGTTTCCCACCTTTCCTGTGACTAGTCTAGTCCAGATACAGATTTGCTGTACCCAGGACGGTTTGTAAGCTTCTGAGCCCCCCCACCAAGCCTTTCTGTGTTGGAGGGAAGCATTCTAGCTTATCAGTGGGAGTGATAAGCACTAGGTAGCCTATCTACCACAAAATCCAGGTATAGATTCTAAGTTTTAGCACTTGAATTTGCTTATTCATGCTCAGCACTTGTTCAGAACTTGTTAGCACTAAATAAGCTACAAATTACTACAGCACTCAACCTTCCTCTTTATCTAGAGGAAAACAGATTTGTACTTACTTTCCTCAATTGCTTAGAGAAAAACAGCTCTTATACTCACTTTCCTCACTTGTCTAGAGGAAAGTAGTTTTTTATTCAGGCATATCCAAGGGTCAGCTCCCAGTGTTCTCTCCTGTCTGTCTGATGAATCTGGGCATCTTGGGGCAATGTAGCAATTGCCTCATGTACACAGACAACCCTCCCCTCCTACCACCCAACACCACAACCTGTGAGAGATGCACTTATCTAGCCAAACTGGAGGTAAAGCTCTCTCCAACCAAGACTGAACTTGACAGTCAAGAGAAGGTGAACACTTGCACCACACCACATTCATCACGTAATCCCATTAACCTTACACCACCAAAATCATCACATAGAAACACAAAAACATTCACGGAGGCTCTCAATAATAATCTGCTCAAGCAACAGAGATCTCCAAAGCAGAAATGCAAGCAACCTCCACCCCCCCCCCAACACAACCCATATGACACATAGCCTACAGACTCAGTGTGCCACTCAACCACAGCCCATAAGGCAAAACAATGTACCCAACACACTAGTCATAGGTGACTCTATAATCAGGCACACTGATGTCCCACTCACCAGGCTAAACAAGGAGAAGGTTACTGTCAGCTGCTTGTCGGGTGCCAGGATCCGCCACATAACCCACTCACTCAGGTCACTTCACAACAAGTACAAATATGACTCTGTCATTGTCCATGTTGGTGTGAATGACCTGAAATGTACCTCCCTGGACTATATGAAAAGAGACATGGAAGAGCTCTCTTGTAGCCCAGGCAGGTATGACCCTAGCCCTGAGTAGCATCCTGCCATCTCCCAGAATGATACCACAGTACAAGGACAAAATGATTGACTTCAACAATTGGCCAAGCTTCTGTTGTCATTCTAAGGGGATCCAGTATCTGTCTGTCTGGGACGACATGGTCAACAGACCATGATGCTTTGCCAGGGATGGCCTGCACCTTCCACCCCTGGGATTCCGTATACTAGCTAAGGCTCTTGCTGTCCGTATAGTTCCTTTTTTAGGCAAGATTCAAATGACAAATTCACCACCGTAACAGGAACAGGCAAGCAGTAACTGAGGGTAATGCTACTCACTGCTAGAAGTCTAAATCTCAAAATGCAGTCCCTCGAGGCACTCCTTAAAATGGAGAACATCGATATCTGTGCAGTGACTGAGACCTGGTTCAAGGCTCCAGAGAGCACCCCTGCATTACCAGGCTAT
This sequence comes from Protopterus annectens, assembly GCF_019279795.1. Lineage (NCBI taxonomy): Eukaryota > Metazoa > Chordata > Ceratodontiformes > Protopteridae > Protopterus > Protopterus annectens. The sequence continues at coordinate 405,258,525 of NC_056745.1, forward strand.
AACTCATACCACACTTTTTGGCCACCTAACCTGGACCGGAACACCAAAGGCAGAGGTGTGTCCATTTTCATTAAGGATATCCACACCTCCGGACTAGTTGCTCAGCATAATGCATCCAAGGTTATCCAAGTGCAGCTAACTCTGGGCAAAACTGCAATCCAAAGTGTAGCTTGCTACAGATCCCCCATCATGCACCAGGATTCCCACTCCTCTTTTCTTGATATACTGGAAAATATTAGGGTTCAACCAAACACCCTAATAATGGGCAGTTTCAACGACCCCACCATTAACTGGGAAAACTACTCGTGTACCAACTCCTTCGCTCAACGCTTTCTGGAATTCATAAATTCTAATGCCCTGGATCACCTTATCCACACCCCCACCAGGGGGCAACAATATCCTAGACCTAGTCATTACCAACATGAGTGACCAATGTTCCACATGTGAAGTCAACTCCTCGTTAGTCAGATCTGACCATAAGCTAATCACCCATCCCGCCCCCACCCCCATTAAGCAAATCACGGTAAAAAATGTCTCCAAACCACCTTCATGCTTCTTAAGACAGAAGTGGCGAACTTCATGACACCCATGCAGATGGACAATACAGTTACGACTGCTGAATCCTACACAGCTGCACTCTCTAAGCACTTACATGAGTGCATGGATCATGCTATCCAAAACAAAACCAAGACGCTATCCTCCAAAAAAAGAAAGCCAATCTAGTGGTCCCCTGCCATAAACAAACTCTACAACAGAAGAAAGAAACTGTTGCAAAAGAGAGTAAAATCCTTTGAGCGGAGGAGTTCCCTGGTTAGCCTCAGTAAGAAGCTGAGATCCCTTATAAGATCCTTCAAAGCTAGCTACGAAAACAAAATCGTCACTGAATCTAGGGAAAACTACAAAGCATTCTATAGCTATGTCAAGTATGTCAATGGCAACAACCAGATCTGCTCTGAGTTACAGCACAACGGCATGAAAATTACAGAACCAGCTGATATTGCCAACATCCTGGCAGATAGGCTCAGTGCTAACTTTACCACCCTCTCACCCCGTAAAGGGCCCATAACTATACAGGAAGAATGCAGCATCCCTGTAATCACAACTATGCAGGTAAAAGCTGCAATCTCTAAAGCCAAAAAAGACAGTATCCATGGGACCGGACAACATCCCAGGCTGCATTTTACATGAACTTCAGAATGAACTGGCTCACCACCTAAGCACTATCTTCAATCATAGTCTCACATCAGGCTTTCTGCTCACTGAATGGTGCACAGCAACAGTTATCTCACTCCACAAAGGGAGAGCCAACGCTGATCCCGGGAACTATCAGCCTATTAGGCTGATGAGCCTGGTCTGTAAGGCCATGGAATGTATTATCATGGAACTCATAAACAAAGGTATTGTTAACCTCCAAACTCTGGATCCCACCCAATTCGGATTTGTGAAAGGCAGAGCATGCCTCCTGAACCTGATCGACTTCTTTGAGGCAGTCACCAAAGCTGTAGACAAGGGTAAGCTGGTTCACACAGCCTATGTTGACCTTGCCAAGACTTTCAACACCATCCCCCATTCTTGAATTATAGCTAAACTCACTAAACTAGGTATAAATCCCTACGTCACAAGATGGGTTGCCAATTGGCTCACTGACAGAACCCACACTGTAAAAGTTGCAGACTCCAAATCTGACTTCAAACCAGTGACAAGTGGAGTACCACAGGGTTCAGTCCTGGGACCTCTTCTGTTTGGTATCTACTTCTCTAAAGTACAGGCTAACACAGAAGGCCTTTGTCTAATGAAGTTCACAGATGACTGCAAACTAGGAGCCATAGTTGAGTACCCAAATAATGTGAACATTCTACAGAAGGGCCTCACTGAGACAGATGCCTGGTGTCAGAGCCATGGCCTCAAGCTCAATGCTAAAAAGTGCATTGTCATCTCCTTTGGTAAAAACTCTGTACCCATGAACTACCACATAGGTGGCAGTCTACTTAACGCCGAATGTGTGGTAAGAGACCTGGGGACCCAGGTGGACAGTAGTCTCTCCTTTGATAATCACATCGCCACAGTAGTCAGGAAATCCTTCTACATGGCACACCTCATCACAAAAGGGTTCTCATCTAGGAAAAAAGAGGTCATTGTTCCCCTCTACTCAACACTCATTAGACCCATTATAGAGTACAACGCCCCTTTTGGAATGTACCTCACAAGACATCTGCAGCAGCTGGAAAGGCTACTAAAGTACCTCATAAAGAGGATTACTGGCCTCAAACAGATGCCCTACACTGACCATCTCAAAAAACTCCAGCTTTACTCCGTAGCATATCGCCTATTCCAAGGTGATCTCTGCCTAACATATAAGGCTATGTCAGACCCAGAGCTGTTGAACATGCTACACCTAAAGAAATCCCAATCCCTCCGAGCTACACACTCTAGGGACCTAAACTTGTCACCACAATAAACAGGACATGCTGGAGGGATAGATTCCTGTCCCAGAGACTTCCCATACTCTGGAACAAGCTACCCATCTATGTCAAGCAAAGTTCCTCATTAGCACTCAAGAAAAATCTTGATAAGTGGATGGGAAATAAGATATACACCCCAGGGATCACTTCTGTGGCTCTGCTCGCCAGGGGTACAGGAAAATAACTTTCCTGGGTGGTGTAAGCCAGGGAACCTTGTTGGCTAGGCTTACTTAGGCCCTTGGGCTGATAGCCTAGTACCTACCTATGAACCTATAACTAAACCTTTAGTAACTAAACAGAGGGTTGTGAGCCCTTTTTTAATACATATGAGTAATATGTGTACAAGTGTAAAATATAATAGTTATGTTGTATTAAGTGTTTTTACATATATATATATATATATATATATATATATATGTATATATTCAACAGATCCTTACACGAAAAATACTAGCTAGATGACTGACAAAATGGTTGAATCATCTGATGTTTCTTGAAAAGTCTTGGAAATATTGACAATCTTCTTAACCTTCAGCTTCTAATGTTTATACATACTATGATTTGATGTGTATTTCTGGCATATCTACTTATTAGAGGTGCTATTTACCATGTGACATATTCATATAGCTTCAGTTATATTTAACACTCTCATTCTGATGTATATTTCATGGATTCAGATTTCTTTAGTTGTTTTCATAATGCTTTTCTTTTTTGTTTTTATACTATATTCTAAGCAGAGATGGATAATTTGTGTCTTTTGGTGTTGGAGAGGTGGTGGATGGATGGTTTAGTTAAGTTTTTAACTAAACCAGAAACTTTGTGTTTCATGTATGTATTTGTAAATAGTTTTGAGTTTTTGAAAGTAGTGCTTAATACATGTTATACATCCATGATAAGTAAGTTTTCAGTAGATTTCAAGTCAACACGGAAGAAAGGTCTTTTAGTAAGTAACAACATACACATAGTGAATGGCTTATAAATGTTTATCATTAAATATTAATGGTTTGATCAATAATGTCAGAAGAGCTGGTTTGCTTAAATATATCAAAATTCATAAAGCCCAGATCATATTTTTATGGGAAACCCATCTATTCAAAAAAGATCTACAAAAATACTCATTTAATGGCTATACCATTCTGTCTGATTCATGTTTTAAGACTAAGAGAAGGGGCACTCTTATTCTGTGGAAAGATACTTATACTATGCCAAGAATTATAGATACAATTTCAGATAAAGATGGGATGCTAAGCATGGTTATTTTGGAACTCAGTAGGAAGTATTATACTTTGATTAATACATACTGGATACAAGGACTAAGTACTAAATATGTTGACAAATATCAGGACCTGATTACTTTAAAGGCAAAAGAGGAAATTATAGCAACAGGTGATTTTAACTGCCTATTATCAGGCAATGATACTTCTAAAAATGGTAAAATAAAACTAGCATCTCAAGCCAAGAAGTTAAATGACTTTACAAACCAGATGAACCTTAAAGATATACATGCTCTAAGAGAGCATTATTCCTTATTCTATACTCATTATTCATATCAGTTTGGTACACAAACAAACATCGATAAGGTCTTTGTATCAAATAATATATACTCTAAAATAAGTGATGTATCTATAATGACTTGTCCACTTTCAGACCATAATGCTATAAACTTTACATAACTATGCATACAGATGATTTAAAATTTCTACAGAGAATTCCTGCTTACATAACTAAGTTAAAATACTTTAGGGAACGGATAATAAAAGAAATAGACATGTTTATGGAAACAAATAATAATGTTGAAGTGACTGATACTATACTATGGGACACTTTTAAAGTTTATATATGGTAGAATAAAATATTGGTACCTTAAAAAAAGGAGACAGTGGGACAAAGAACTTTTAGACTTGCAAGATAAAAATGGATGCAGAACCAAATAAATTAACACATAATGAAATTACTAAGTTAAATCAATAATACTTAGAAGTTCTGAATCATAAGGTAGCCATAAACCTGGAAAATTGAAATTACAATCTTATGCTGTAAATCCCAAATATCTACATAAAATAGCGGTAAGATCTAAAAAAAAAAATCAAAATCTTATTAATGAGATTAAATATAAAAGTGATGGTACGGTTAAGAGTACATCTAACTTAATGGGCATATTAGAAGTGTTCAAAAACTACTATAAAGATGTAAGTAATAACACACCACATTTGGAGACAGATAATGTAATAAATGATTTTATTCAAGAAAATATAACTACTAAGGTGTCAATGCAACAAAATAACATATTAAGTAAACAAATAACACTAAGAGAAGTGAAAGAGCAAATAAAAAATTAAAAGATGATAAAGCTGCAGGACTGGATGGAATAATTCCTGAACTATATAATATTTTTCCTGAATATATAATAAAGAGTGATGAGGGCCTTTACTATGGTTATGCAAAATCGTATAACACCCCCATCATGGAAATATTCAGTTATCTCCCCCACATTAAAACAAGGTAAAGACCCTAAATCTTGTGAGTCATATAGGCCAGTTTCATTATTAAACACTGATTATAAAATTTTCATGACAATATTAGCTAATAGGATAAAGAAAATATTGCCTAATCCAATATATAATGATCAGATAGGGTTCATTCTTTATAGAAATGTGAAAGATAACATTATTAAATTACCATCATTAATAGATTTAGCATATAAATACAAAAAACAACTAAGTATTATCAGCCTAGACATAGCACATAGAAAAGGCTTTTGATTCTATTAGTTTGTCTTATCTACAAAGAATCCTGATTGGTTTTGAATTCTTCTCAAATTTTGTCAACTTATTAATGAAAATTTATAGTGGGGCGCAAACTTATGTGAAAATTGTATGATGTCTATCCTCACCACTAGAAATCCTCAAGGGAATTAGACAAGGTTTTCTTTAGTCACCATTATTGTTTGTTCTTTCAGTGAAACCTTTTGCCACATATATCAGAAACAAGAAAATATAAAAGGCTTTCAAGTTAATAAGAATTATTGTCCTAAGATACAATTATTTGCTGATGATATGTTAATGTTGGGTGATATTGATGGTTCTTTGTATGATGTTATAAATACCTTAAGCAAGTTTGAAAGAATTTCAGGGCTTAAATTTAATCATAATAAATCCAAAAGATTACTAATTAACAAAAAGATCAACAAAAACGTAAGAGAGAATAGACTGTTTAATTGGGAGAATGCTGTATTAGAATATGTGAGTGTCAGTATAAACAGTACATGGAAAGAGTCTGTTAAACTAAACTACAATAATTTAATAGCCACCATTAATGAACTAATCAAAAGATGGAATAAAATGTTCTTCACAATGGATGATAGGCCCTCTTTAATTAAACTAATTTTTATCTAAAATTTTGTTTTATATACAGTCATTGATGCTACCCCTCCCAAAAACTTATGTAAAAAATTAGATTCCATGCTACTTAAATTTTTATGGTTCCCCTTGAAACCTAGGATTGCATATAAATGATGCATTAGAGCTTGGAACAGTAATGGGATAGCATTCCCTAGCTTAGATCTTTATTCCAAATCGGTTATAATTAATGTAATATTACATTGGATAACACCTAGCTATATACCTGGCTGGAAAATAATACATGAGATTCATATAACTCATGTCAGAACTATAGAAAATCAATTTAAGGAACACTATGGAATAAATAGAGTTCATTGGCTTTTACATGAATTTTGTTTATTTAATAAGAAGTTTGATCATTTTTCTTATGGCATTAATCAAACATTTAATGACTTTTAAAATATAATTGATTGTAATTACAGCATTAAACAATTCCTATTCTTATATTCCCTATAGCATACTCCCCTGATTGCCAAGACTCTTTTGACATCAATGCAATGCAAAAATTAAAGAAAAATAACTTGATATTCTGGCATAGGTTTATTGAAAATAAGAGTATTAAACCACTAAACTCTCTTTTATGTAGTTTTCATAATAGTCAAGACAGTTGGTTGTTTATACGCTCATTACGGCAGTTATAGAAAACAAAATTAGAGTATCAATCAACCTAGAGACTGAATCTATACCTAGTTTGATCCAGCTTTTTATTAGGTGCCTTGAAAAGACACATGATCAAAAATTAAGTATCTCCCCTATCTATAAGATACTAAGAGAAGAATCTCTAAAGTTTGACTCAGATTTTTGGAATTACTGTGTAAAGATTAATGGAAAACAAATATCTGATGAATCCAAAAAAATGTTATTGAAATCTGCATATGGTACCTCCTCTTCATTGTATTGGAGATTGTATACATGGACATTTATAAATAGGAGTTTCTATACTCCACATACAATGAATCTTATGCTCAAAAACAGTGAAAGTAAATGTTGGAAATATGATGAATTACTAGAGGCCAACAAGGTTCACATGTTCATTGAATGTAGAACTGTTGTTACGTACTGGAAGGACTTCAGATATTTTGTAAATGCTTTATGGTCTTATAACTATCATATTTCTAACTCACTAATCCTATTCAGTGATCCTATACCTAATGTAATACTTAAATCTCAGATTCAGTTACTCTGGTCAATTCTTGCAATTCCCAGAAAAGTTATTACTTTGAACTGGAAAAGTAAATAAGATTTGATGTTTAAAGATTTTATTAATTTAGCAAAAGTTGTTTGTAAAAAAGGACTGCAAACCATTTGTTATAGAACTCATAACATTACTCATAAAAAAATAGCAGGGTAAAAATTGGAAAACCTTTTGAACATGGATCCATGAGATGTTATCATGGATGAATGTAAATATTGTAAATAGTTTTGTTATTGTTTTATTGTATTTGTTATATGTACATTTGCATATGTTTATAATGAAAACAAAAATGTTTTTGGAAAAAAAAGAAAGCAGCCTAGATCTGTTTTAGCAAAATGCAGTAACAGCAGCAGAAAGAATTGATCCAGACAAAACTGTGGCAGAAGGGCAAAGTATTAAAATTGGACATAGTACAGTGTTTCTGGGAAATTATTTTTTTACTGTACACAAGGCAAAAGAAAAACAAATTTACCAGAGCATACAGGGAATGTTGAAAGGCAGGTGTAAGATTCAAGTGGTTATACTCAGATGTCTTCAGAATATTTTTTCCTGGAGGATCAAAGTTGTTTTTTTATGCAGAATAGGCTAAGGGGTAAATACAAAAGTTTGTCCAACAAAAAGTGAGCTGTCAAACAGAAGAGGACTCTGCTTGTCATTCTTCTGATAATAAAGCTCATAGAGAGAAACTTTGCTAATGAAACCTTTTCCAATGTTCTAAAGGAAATGCTTGAGTGACAGAAAAAAAAACACAAAAGTTGACTAGAAAAACTGGGAGTACCTTGGACTTGAACCAGAGTCTAGGGTTAGGAGATGGAGATGAACAGGAAGAAGACCAGCAAAACTGAAATTGATGAATAAATGTGAGACTACAAAAGCATCAATCACATTTGTGAAATATAGCTTTGTGAGAAAAAGTGGCTGAGAAAGATTGGACTTTGTTGACTTAGTTAAAATTGTGGGTGACTGAAAGGCATATACCCCAGTTCATGTCTTTAATGTGTGGAAGGGGACTAAAGGGGGAAAAAGTAACTGTAAGTAAAACAATTTTTGTTCTTAACAGCATTTGCATAAAACATTTTTACACAAGATTAAATTGCATATTATATAGTAAGACATTTTCAGTAATTATTTTATGTAATAAAAATAATAGAGTAAACAAGTAGTTCTTAGTTTTAAGAAATTTAGGCTTTACAGTAAAAGGGAAAAAATGCTGGACAAAAGCATGTTTAAGTTAATAGGCTGTAATCTTGGGCTGTTGGGGTGCGGGATGAGGTGTAAAAGTGCACTGATTAAAATAAATGTAGAGTTGAGATGTTTTGTTTTACTTTTGTATAGGTGAAGTCTGGATTAATGTCCTTGGTTTAATCTAGTAACAGATTTTTTAGTGTAAGAGAGTGGGTTTTATAAACGAGACCACTGTGAATGTAATGAATAGTTTTTCTTTAGCAAATAAATGCTCACTGTGAGTTGAGAAGTCTGCAGCTAAAGACAGCTGTACATTCTGTCGTTATGCTTCCACAGGCTGACTACAGATGAAGATAATAAATCTCAAGATGTCTGGACATTGTCTGCTGAGAGAAACATAAAATTAAAAGGTACAAGAGAAAGTAGCTTAGCAAAAAATAAAGTTTGAAATTATTGGAAGTGAATAAGAGAGATCAGCTTTACTGGTCCCTAAATTCTTCAATGCATTTACTAGAACAGTGTATTATTTAGTTTTATTTAAAGATAGTCAGTGCACCTTTTCTTAAGGCCAAAAGTTAATGCTTTCTAAAAGCATATATGCTGTTTTTCACATCTGGAAGGGGAATACAGATAAGACAGCAATTAGTGTAAGTAGGGGCATAGGCTGTAACATGCTTCTTACCATGTATAATCTTAATTTTAAGTTAATGGCTGAGTGTGCGGCTGTTGATTTGGGACAATTGTAAGATGTACATAACGTTTTGTGCTTGTTACTAGGTTCTGGGGTGTGTTTTTTCATTAAAACAAAAAATCTTGTAAAAATGTATCATAGGTCCAAATAGAGATGACAAGAAAGAGCTTTATAAATGATCAACACATCAAACATTAGTGGGTGCATGTAACACAAAACCTGAACACAGCCATTTAAAACTGTCATATCTAACAGGTGGGAGTAATGACTTCTTATCATAATAGTTGCACTGTTCAGATTGTTTCGGAATGTGAATGGCCTCACAGGTATGTACAAAAATGTAAGAGTATTGAATTATATTAAGAAATGCAGAGTGCAAATAGCAATGATACAGGTGACACATTTGGAAAGAAGTCAGCATGTGAATTTGATAAAGAAAGGATTTCAGGATGGATATTCAGCAGAATATCACAGACAAAGAAAAAGTGGAGTAACTATACTAATTGCCAGAAGAACTTCAGTAGTGATATAAGAGGAAAATGTAGTAATGGCAGATTTGTGGTAGTAAGGGGCAACTGGTAAGGGAGGAGGATTTTGCTGGAATACATTTATATTCTACCTAAAACTGCTATTATGTAACTTTAAAAAATTGGGAGAAGTAATCAGCTTTCAGCAAGGACTATTACTTATGGGTGGGGACTGGATCTTTAGAAAAGGGTAGGAGAAAATTACATAGGAAAATGGGAACTGTGGGAACAATACATGCAGAAAACGAATGAGGTTTAAAAGAAGACACAATATGAATGAGCAATGGCTGGATAGATTATAAATGATGTATAATGTTTGCAACTACATTTGTGTCAATGTGGTTTGTGATTGATAATGTTTACAACTAAAATTATGTCAGTATGGTTTGTTCCCATTTGTATAAATGTATGATTGCCTGTGTCATACGTGATAATTTAATAAAAATGTTTCTTGTTATAAAAAAAAAAAGAAACAGTGATGCATTATCACTGTGCAGGGAAGTCTCTAGGAATAAATAGTATTCCTGTGGAAGTCTGGAAGTTAGGAGAGAAGAAAATGATAATGATCTGGAAGATTTTATCTAACAGGGTTGTACTCTTTCCCTTTTATTATTTGCATTATACTTAAAACCACTGGTAAAGAAAATAAGGGATTCAGAAATTCAAGGATATAATTGGTGTGATATTCTAGAAAAGTTGGCATTATTTACAGATTATATTATTTGTACATCTCAGTGTTGTGGAATATTCTGATACAGTTCCATTTTTTTAGGGATATAAAATTAATAAAAATAAGACAAAGGCTATAGCTATAAACTATGTACCCACATTTGAAATGGTCCAGCAATACCCATATTTATGGGGATATGATAAAGTGAAGTATTTAGGAGTATGGATTAAAATGGATTTGGTTATAGCAACTAAATTATGAGGGAAGAGACCAAACAAAAGATAATATAAAAACTGTGAAACTTGAATCTTCCCCATGGATACGAATAGCAAGATACAAGCAGTAAAAATGTTGTAGTCACGTTAGTTATTATGTACAAGTCATGCCTATTTGTATTAACCAGAGGTGAAGTTGCAGACAGTAATTAATAATGAGTTGAAGCATTTTATTTGGGAGGGGAAGAGGGCAAGAGTCAAATGGGATAAGATGATCCTCCCAAAAGAACAAGAAGGTTTAGGATTACTCAGTTTGAAGGGATATTTGAGAGCTACACAGTTAAGGGTCTTATACATAACACAAGCAGAAAGCTACAGTTTGAAGTGGAAAGGGATGATGATGAAGCAGGGGGTGGTAATGAAAGAAATAAGGAAATGATAGGATTTTGAACACAGATCCTAAGGAAAATAGCAACATTCATACAGAATGTTATATTCATAAATTAGCAAAATGTATACTAAGAACAAAGCAACATGGGAATAGAAAAAGGAGATTCTGCCGATAGGGATGACTGCAGTTAGTGATACAGTGCATAGACACGAGGGCTGGAATTTACTGGAGGAAGCTGGAGAAGGAACTAAGCTAGTGGGCACCAGTAATTAGAGAAGGAAAGGTAATTGAATGGCATCAAGCCTAGAAGACATTTGCACTGCAGGCTAGTAATAGCCTTCTCTATCAGGGACTGATATCAGAATATAGACAAAGAGAAAAGGACAGGGGAATCCTAAATGGATGACACGTAATGGCTGAGTTTTTAATTGAATCTAGAAAAGAAGCTGCTGTTAAAAAAGGGATAATTAGTAGGTCATATAAAATATTTTACGATAACTATAGAAATCAGAAAAAGTAAAAAAAGATTGGGAAGAGAGATTAGATATGCAATTCACAAAGAAGCAATGGGAGGACATATGTATGCCTCCCAAATATACAACAAAGTCTAGAAGATTTAGAATTTTTCCCTGGAAATGTTTGAATAGATACCTTTATACCCCAAGGAAACGCCAAAGTATTTTTCCTTAGGCAGATGTCAAATGTTGGAGGTGTAATGGGGCTGAAAAAGATAACTGGTATCATATGATTTGGGAGTATAATGAGTTGGAAGACTTTAAAAATTCCCTACAGAGTACTCTGCCAGGAATACTGGATGAGCAAATGAGTATAACCAAGGAAATTATTTCTTTGAGCTGGAATACAGGACCTGAATTGCCTAGACACAGTAAGGCCTGGCTAAGTTTAATTCTGCTACCAAAAAAGCAATTACTAGAAAATGGAAATCATCATTTAAACAAACTACACTTGAAGTAGTTAATATTGTAACAAAGATAGAAGAACATGAGGTTGGAACTTTAGAAAAGGGTAGGAGTAAATTACATAGAAAAAATGGAAATTATGGGAAGAATACATGTAGAAAAATGTTTTGCAGGAGTAATGAGGTTTAAGACCAGGCAGGAATTGAATAATGCATGTACTTTTGCTTAGATTATACATCACATATATTGTTATATATCCTGTAATGTTTGTAAATATGAACTTGTTAATATGGTTTGATTACTTTTATATCAATGTAAGTTTGCCTGTGATACAAGTGATAAATCAATAAAGTTGTTAAAAAAGGAAGTAAATATCCTCTATATTTATCAGATTTTTTCATATGCAACTTACCATAGTTAGTAATACTTAATGTCTAAGCATTTAGTTTGATGGGGTCAAATTTAGCATATGGCTACACTGGAGCTTCTAGGGGTAGAAACAAATCTTATGTGCTTTTGTAGACAATTATTCTAATGTTACTGCCTAAAAGTTTCACAGTGAAAATTCAAATGGCGACTGAAATATGGCCTTTTGCACACAAGCACTACATCTGTATGTTTAGAGATGCTCACTGCTGCAGTCTTGACATTTTGCATTATACCTGGTATCCAGCTTAAATGTTGCTTTGGATTTTTAATGAGAAATAGAACGCAGTAACAGCCTAGGATATATTTCCATTGAGTCCTCATTATATCTGAAGTAAAATACCTATGTATTTTACAAGAAAAAAAATCAGTTGCAACATCCCATGGCCACAATCCATGCTTCAAAAGTAGCAAAACCTGTAGGTTCAAATGCCACCCTGCAAGCTCAAATGATAGATTAACATTCTTGGGTGTGTTTCATAGTTGTTCACTCTGCCATTATTACCCAAAAATTTCATATAGAAATCCAAAAAAGGTCCAAGACATAGTCTCTCAAAGACAAACACAAGTGGCTTTATTTCATATGCCTTTGCTTATGTATTCTGATATTTTGCATTATACATTGTTTTCATTGTAGGTACTTTCCTGAAATTCTATTCAGCGCTCTGCATACAATGGCCTAACATAGTTCTTTACTGACTTTTCATTGTATCCATAGCCGGAGTTAGGCACCCGTGAAACCCGTGGCTGCGGGGAGCCCCCGATTACATCCCAGCGAACGAGGGCCCCCATGCAGCAGCTGCGAGTTTCTCTGTCCCCTCTGCTCTTTGCTCAGCAAAGCACCTTTTGGACATCCACACGGCTCAGTAACATCACCGAGTGACTGCAAACTGTTTTCCTCCTCTTTTTTTTTTTTTCCGTGCCTGTAAGCACAGGACCTGCTAGGCTGCAGCAGCCAGGAAAATAACTTGTTTTTTTTTTTTTTTTTTTGACATGTAATAATGTCCAACCTGTCACTGGATAAGGAGGTTGAACTGGTAAATAAAAGGTTTAAGGTAGGAAAGCAGGATTTAGCAGTCTGCTGTACCAACTGGTTGAGATGTTTTGTTTAGCATGTGTAGATAGCGTCAGGAGCCAGTCAGAGATAGTTTTTAAATGTTAGTATCATTGACTTAGAACGTTGACAGAATTAGAGTGCATGCATTAATACGCATTTTTGAAATAAAATAACTCTAACTGTAGTGAATGACTTTATTTGATGATTACAGTCCACCCCCTTTTTTTTTCAGAAAGTACCAGGGAGTTTAAGAAGGTCGGAGCGAAAATATGAGCCAAAACCAAGGACACGAGAGACGTTGCGTAGAGCAAGTTGGAGATTAAACAGTGTACGGTACGGGCAGCCAAGTTTATTTTGTGTGGAGAGGGGACAAGGCAAAGTTAAAAGACCCAAAAAGATTGCTCTCCCTTGGACTAATATTTGAAACTTGTCAAAAGCAGAGTCAATGTTCTAAGTCCTACACAAACTAAACAAATACTACACCTTTCAACTTTCCAGATTTTGGCAGAATGCCCATATATTTGCCTTGTATATTTGGTCTGTTCGTCACAAACATTTGTGGTTTTGCGGCAAATTATTGAAGGTTGAAGTCACTAAAAGATATACATTTCAGTCTTGGACTTCATATCTCTCAGTAAATAAATGCTAATGCAAAGCTTACTACCCTACTACTTTCTAAATTCATAAGCGTCATATTTTGGGTCTGTGACCTCCATTATATTTAGCTTTGCACATATTTATTGCACTTGGAGGTGGAGAGGTATAACAAACCCATAAATATAAATTATGTATTTCATGGTATGTATGTTGCAACATGAATATATTTTGTTTCTTAGGGGAGATCTTTGTTCATAGGTTGGCACTAGGCTATCGGCCCTAGGGCCTATACAAGCATAGCAATAACAATTCCCTGGCTATTTCTTCACAGAATAGTTACTTCCCTGGTCCCCTGTTTAGCAGTGCAATTGACGTGATCCCTGGGGTGAATTTCCTATCTCCCATCCAGTCGTCAAGGTTACTTTTGAAGAGGCAAATCAAACAAAGCAGTATTGGATAAAAAGCCTCTGCAGAACCAAGAAAATGCAATATCCAAACAGAAGAGGCTCACCATAGTTTGTTAAAGTCTGAAGAAGCATTGTTGAAACGTGAAAGCTCTTACTTTTACTGCAGTATTAAATTGTTTTATTTTATTACGTGGTCGTGGTGAGCCTCTTCTGTTTGGATATTGTACTTTTGAAGAGGGCCAAAGAAGTGCGCAGCTTGACATGTATGGGCAGTCTGTGGTTCAGGAACATATCCCCCCAGCATGTTTTGTTCATTGTGATGACCAGGTTTAGATCCCTGGAGCGTGTGGCTCTAAGGGATTGGGATTTCTTTAAGTGTAGCATGTCCAGCAGCACTGGGCTTGACATGGCCTTGTACATGTTAAGCAGAGATTGCCTCTGAGTAAGTGATATGCAACAGAGTATAGCTGGAGTTTTTTAGACAGTCAGCACAGGGCATCTGCTTTAAGCTTGTGATTCTTTTAGTGAGGTATTTTTGTGGCCTTTCCAGTTGTTGCAGATGTCTTGTGAGGTACATACCAGATGGGGAGTTCTACTCCTATAGTGGGTCTAATGAAGGATGAGTACAGCGGGACAATGACCTCCTTTTTTCTGGATGAAAAGCCCTTAGTGATGAGGTGTGCCACATAGAAGGATTCCCTGACTGTTGTGGCTATGTGGTTATCGAAGGTGAGACCACTGTCCACCTGTGTCCCCAAGTCCCTTATCACACTTTCAGTGTTTAGTGTACTGCCACTTGTGGTAATTCATGGGTACATGTTTTTTCCCAAAGGGGATAGCTATACATTTCTTAGCATTGAGCTTGAGCCCATGGCTCTGGCACCAAGCATCTGTTTCTGTAAGGGCCTTTTGTAGAATATCCACATCATTTGCGGATTCAATAATGGCTCCCAGTTTGCAGTCATCAGCAAACTTTGTTAGCCAGAGTCCCTTAGTGTTGGCCTGTACTTCAGAGAAGTAGATGCCAAACAAGAGCGGTCCCAGGACTGAACCCTGAGGTATTTCTCTTGTCACTTGTCTGGAGCTGGAGTTTGAGTCGGCTACTTTTACAGTGTGGGTTCTGTCAGTAAGCCAGTTGGCAACCCATCGAGTGACGTAGGGATTAATGCCCAACTTAGTAGTTTTATCTATGATTCCAGACTGGGGGATGGTGTCGAAGACCTTGGCGAGGTCCAGATAGGCTGTGTGGACCGCCTTACCCTCGTCCACGCCTCTGGAGACTGAATAGAAGAAGTCATTCAGATTGAGGAGACAAGATCGGCCTTTTACGAAACCAAGCTGGGTGGGGTCCCATGTTTAAAGGTTGCCAATGTCTTTGTTTATAAGTTCCATGGCTTTGCAGATCAGGCTTGTCAGACTGATGGGATGATTGTTCCCTGGACACAAGGTGGATCCCCCCTTGTGTTGTGGGATAACTGTAGCTGTGTGCCACTCATTGGGCACAAAGCCTGAGGTGAGGCAATGATCAAACGTGACACTTAGGTGAGGTGCCAGTTCATTTTGTAGTTCATGTAATACACAGCCCAGGATGTCGTCTGGTCCCATGGATGCTGTATTCTTAGCTTTGGAGAGTGTGTTTTTTTACCTGTGTGGCCGTGATTATCAGAGTTTGGCAATCATTTGGTATTGAGATGGGCCCTTTAGGGGGTAAGAGGGGGGTGAAGTTGGCACTGAATCGATCTGCCAGGATATTGGCAATATCCTTGGAATCAGTATATTTAATGACATTCTGTTGTAGCTCAGAGCAAAACTGAGCATTGCCGTTTAGATTCTTGACATAACTATAGAATGCCTTGTGGTTGTCCTTGGAATCTTTGGCAATTTTATTTTCATAACTAGCTTTGGAGGATTTTATAAGGGGATCTCAGCTTCTTACTGAGGCTGGTAAGGGAGTTTTTTTGCATCCTGGGAATTTCTTCTTTTCTGCAACAGTTTCTTCCGTCTGTTGTACAGTTTGTTTATGGCAGGGGGAACTACCAGATTGGGTTCCTTTTTTTGGAGGAGACCGTCTTGGTTCTATTTGGAATGTCATGATTCATGCATGAGTGGATGTGCTTGTACAGTGCCTTAGTGTAAGATTCAGCAGTCAAACATTCAGTTCCTGTCTGCATGGGTGTCATGAAGTTTGTCACTTTTGATCTGAGTAGCATGAAGTTGGCTTTGGAGAAGTTTTTTTATGGAGGTTTCCCTACTTGGGGGGTAGGATGTGGACATCAAGGGTGATTAGCTTATGGTCAGACCTGACCAATGAGGTGGGGAGCACTGGTGTGGAGCATCAATCTCCCATGTTGGTAATGACCAGGTCTAGGATATTTAAGCCCCTGGTGGGACTATGGATTAGTTGATCCAGGGCATTGGAATTTATGAATTCCAAGAACCGTTGGGCAAAGGTGTTGGTACCCAAGTAGTTTTCCAATTAATGGCAGGGTATGTGAAATCACCCAGTATTACGGTGTTTGGTTGTATCTTAATATTTTCCAGTATGTTTAAAAAGGTGTAGTGAAAATCTTGGGGCATGGTGGGGGATCTGTAGCAAGCTACAATTTGGATTGCAGTCTTACCTAGTGTTCGTTGCACCTGTAGAATTTCCGATGCATTGTGTTGGACAACGAGCTTGGAGGTGTGAGTATCCTTGGTGAATATGGACACTCCTCCGCCTTTAGTGCTTCGGTCCTGGTTTGGTGGCCGAAAAGTGTGGTAAGAGTTGTAGCCTGGTGTTGCAGGGGTGCTCTCTGGAGCCTTGAACCAGGTCTCAGTTACTGCACAGATGCAGCATGAACTAAAAGACTGCTTCTGAGGGGTGGCAGTGACAGGGTGATAGTTTGACTGAAGTGCCTAGGGGGCCCCAAACCTGAGATTTGCTGGGGGCCCCCAAAATGCTAACACTGGCCCTGATTGTATCAGAAGTAAGATCCTATGATTTCTACTAGATACATTTTTTTTCTCTGAAGTTATGATCCCTAAAAAATTTAGACTCAGTGCAACAATTCAATTACATGAAGCTAAAGCTGTGTCATGCATTTTCAGCTGAAGGTCATGATAAGTTACTCTAAGAAATTTGTTGTAATACTTCATATGTTTACAGATAAATTGTCCTTTATTGGCAAGTTTTGCCAGTAGTCCTATCTACCCATTTGGGTGTTCTGATTTTGCCATTCAGTTATAAATGTACATTTTGCTTTTTTCCAGACCAACAAACTCATTGTGTCTGTATCATATCACTGGTGTGTTATTAAATGTTGTTGTTGTTGTTATGTCTTTCGGCTTTTCCCGGTTAGGGGTCGCCACAGCAGAACTCCGGTCCACTAATGATTGGCAGTAGATTTTTACATGCCGAGTTGCCAGCTCTGACGCACAGCCTTCAACGAAGGTACACCCATTCACACATGTCTCCACACAGAAGACGCTCTAGCTGAGAATTGAAGAGGACAACGTCATACTGTGAGGTGACAACGCTACTGCAGTACCACCTTGTGTTATTAAATAAGAGCCAATAATAATACTCTTTTCTAGAAAAAGTGATAGCTTCTGTTGTTTTATATATTATAGCAAAATAAGCATATTTTACATGTTCTAGAAGGCAAGCATATATTTGTGATTCTGATGTCTGTCTTCCTAAAAACTATTAGGCTGCACAATACAAAATGAAAGTGAGATTATGAGGGGTCTTGTCTTGAAAATTTTTATAACATCTTGAAGTAGAACAGAGTGATTTTCATTGAAGTTAGGGTGGAATAGGGTCTATATTAGAACACCGAACAATTAAAATGCCGAGTGTTCTAATATCGACCCATTTTCAGTGAACGCTGAAAATATCGAAGAAGCAGAAAAACAAATTCTTTCCTGGGGAAAGAATTTGGTTGTCTGTTTCTGTTGCTTCGGTATTTTCAGCGTTCTGTTGGAAAGTTACTGGTCGGGTTCAGGTATGTGTGCGATTGTGTGGACATGAGGGTTAGGGCGGGTTAGGTGAGTTAGGGTTAGGGCGCGAGTTAGGTATGTGTGCGATTGTGTGGACGTGAGGGTTAGAGCAGGTTAGGTGAGTTAGGGTTAGGGCACGGGTGAGGTGAGTGTGCGACAGTGACAGACCATAGGGTTAGGGTTTGGGTTAAGGTAGGTGGATAGTCAGTGGTGTGTGTATAGTTTAGTGTAGGGTTAGGTGTAAGATTTTAGGTGTATGTGTGTGGATTGCTGTTTGTTTGGTGTGCTTGTGTTGTGTGTATGTGTTTTGGAACAGCAAACTTTTTCCCTAGGAAAAAATTTGCTAATCTGAACATTCGATGTTTGGTATTTTCGATTGGTAGGGTTCGATATTAGAACACTCGACATTCTGAATGTTCGGTGTTCTAATATAGACCCGGTGGAATACAGGGTAGAATAGCTTTTGTAAAGTGATACAATGCAGCTTGTACAACACAGACATCTGAAAGTATTTGTGTAGCTTTTCATTCTCTTAAGAGTAAAATAAATAGAGGCTGTCAAAGATGTAAATATATAATGTTAGTATGATTTCAGACCTAAAAAACAAGTGTGTTTCTCTGAAAAGCGATATGTATGTTGAGGCATACAAAATCACATAAAAATTAGCTTTTTATTTACATTTCAAGATGCAGCTATTCCTGTATATTTCATGGTCGAGGTCCAGTCTAAAAACATTCTGTAAACAATTATACCAGTAACCAAACGGTCCAGGCAGCAGCAGGTGTCAGCCAATAAAAAAATTAATTTTAAAATTCACCACAAGCGCTTTCACTCTGACAACAATACAGGGCATTTTCAAGTCTAAGTGCAGGTGTGAAGTTCAATCAATATATACTCCAATTCATAAAAAAAATTATATATATATTATTATGAAAATATATTATTATGGTGTTCAGGTATTCCCTGCATTTTCTGATATATGAGTATACTACAAAGAATTAAGATGCAGTAGCTATATTGCATTAAAATCATAAAGGTAATTATATAATTTGCCTATCCCTGTCCAGACATACACAGGTGAAAATTAAGTAAAAAGATAAAATGCATGTAGTTGCAGTTCAGACTTGCATCCTAAGTTATCAACATGGTGAAGATGATTTAAATGAAAAAGAAACCTACATTAAAATGATGGTGGAAGGTTGTGTGAGTGGAGTACTTTGTTAATAAGACTGTTTGTTTAACTGTGCTGTCTAATGATCTCAGCCACTTCTAAAGTTTGTGTTGATAGTCAGTGTTTTGGGTCTATAGGACAAATTCAGAAGATTAGTAAATTTGATTAGTTCAAAGGGAGTGTCTTCCCAAAATTACATTTTTGTAATCACTAACAACCAGTGAAAGAGAAATGGGAACCCAGAAATCATGAAACATGAAAGATTATAAAGGTAAAACAAACATTTATCAGGTATTGAGAAACATACAGAAATGTACAATACAGTAATCACTTCTTATGTGAATAAATAAGTAATGGACTTGAAATGAAGCTATAACGCATGGATATAATGTCTAAGGGATTGCATATGAGCTGTAACTTTACATTCTGTCATAAATCTGAACATAAATTGTTTTGTAAGTAAGGGCATTTAAGAGTGCATTTATACTCTTGAAGGATGTCAGTATATGTGACTATATGCAGGTGCTCTGCCCTTCTCCCACTTTAGACTAAGATCTAGGAATTTGTAGAGTGCCTTTGTTGGTTGATCTGAACTTTTTGTTTAGTCATGCCATGTAAGTAAGTTAAGAATAGAGTTGCAAAGTATCCTCTCTATATGCAAACCACAGCCAGCAAAACAAGTAAGCAGGCCCAGCTGCATAACACAGAGAGATGAAGCCCTAGCATTGACACAGATGATCCAAGAATGAACAGCAGCTAATATGCTATAGGAACCAGCTTAAAGAAAGTAGGAGTAAATGACTCCTTGTTGAACTGCCCATCCTGGAAGGAAGGGATGCAATCCAGCCCACTGCAGTGCTGCCTCATATAGGAGAAGAGGCACACGGCATTCAACATATGAGCTAGAGATGTGCACTTAGCTTTGCCAAACTATGTTTGTTCAGCAACCTCAAGGGAGTGTCAGAACCTGAATGCCTACAAAGGAAAGCATAGCCAACACTTCCATGTGCAAGTACAGTGGATATAAAAAGTTTACACACCCCTGTTAAAATGCCAGGTTTTTGTGATATAAAAAATTAGACTACAATAAATCATTTCAAAACTTTTCCCACATTTAATGTAACCTATAAACCAGTACAATTCAATTGAAAAAACAAATCTGTTGGCGGAAAAATATAAAAAAATAAAAAAACATACAATACGCTGGTTGCATAAGTGTGCACACCCTTAAACTAATACTTTGTTGAAGCATCTTTTGATTTAATTACAGCATTCAGTCTTCTTGGGTACACACCTGCCATCAATTAAAGAGACTCTGATTAACCCCAAATAAAGTTCAGCTGTCCTAGTAGGATTTTCCAGCAAATTTTGCTGATGATTTATTACCTCAAATTTGTGATCAGATTAAAAAGTCTGCCTTAACTAGCCAAATGTGAGCTTACCTAAAATAGCCAACCAAGCCCGAATATGTTGTTGATTACATAGTAAAAGAGAACAAGCAAAATAAGGAAAAGTGATGGATGTTCAACTCCAACAGTTTGATACAAATTCTCAAGAAAGAGGTAGAGTGGAGTGAATATTTCCTCTTTCTGCAGCCAGGAGACCCACCTCCACATAATATAAATCTATACAACTCTAACCAAGCCATGCAACAGACTGTCCATGCTGAAGCACTGCCTGGCAGCAAGACAGATAGGAATGCCATGGACACGAATCACAACCATTTCCCTTGTTACCAGTAAATCAGTGAAGTCCTTTTGTTTAAATGAAAGTGCAAGATACTAGTATTTTAAAAAATTGTTATAGATACTGAAGCAATGTGTTCAATTCTAGCAGTACCTGATACTCAAAATCTCTCTTTCTCAAACAATTTTAAAGGAATGAGAGTCCCAAGGATCCCAATGGACTAACCCGAGACCACTCCAGTTCCCATTCAGACAGAGCCTTTAAAATATAATCATGCATTTATTGTTGGAACTTCAACCCCACTAAATCTTTTGGGTAGAGATCTGGTGTGGAAACTTAAACGTACAATTTACTGTACCCCTGAAGAGTTTTCCTAAACCTTCATATCAAATCATTAGATCCACAACTATACAACTAAAGCTTAGATGAAAAAACAGTTTTTGCTGCTTTGGAAACTGAACAGGTTACTAACACCATAAATAATGAGAAACTGTGTTAGTCTGTTCCATCATAAAAGATACTGGACCTGTAAAAGCTATTCTGAAGTCCCATGATCCCTCCTGCAAGCAGTACAATACTTTCTTTCTATGCAGAGGTAGAGAAGGAAATTGAACTGTGATATACCCATGCTACCTGTGAAAAAGCCAGGAAAATAAACCTAATGTTTTGTGCATGACAGTGGTCAGTGCAGTGAGTCATAACAAAACCTGCTACAAGCCTAAGATTGTTTCCAACTAATGCAAGTGTCTTCAGACACTGATATTTCTTCTGTCTTTTACTCAGTTTCAACTCATCCAGATAACAGTTATTTGCCTTTACAAGAAAATGTCAGCAGTACACCTGCACTATATTTCCATAGGGCTATGTTAAGTCACATGCTTAAATTTCATTAGAAATGAAATGCATCTGGCCAAAATCCATCTCCTGTGTAGGTTTACTCAAGTACAGTATATAGATGATTTACTTATAGCATCAGTTTCTGTTTCACATTGCTAGCAAGATACTGTTTTTCCTTTAACTGAACTAACATATACAGGGTTTAAAATAACAAAAACTGCAGCAATGGAAGCCATGGATTCAGTACTTGGGCCAACTTATTTCTGTAGGAGTGCAACACATTCTACTGTCTTGCATTACTGATATTCAACCCACACCAAGCCTAGTAACCCTTAAACAACTTCAAGGCTTGGTCTGTCAGTCTGTTGTTGAGAATGCCTTTCTGACTTTGTTGAAATAGTAAAATCTCCTTTAGAATAATTAAAAAAGGATGTTCGGGAAAGGGTACCCTGGCATGTACAGGCATTCAGTCATGTCAAATCTTTACTGCTTAACCTATCTGCTCTTGGCCTGCTAGATTACTTTAATTTTTTTCTCTGTCTTGTTGTGAGCATAACACAATAGCATTAGGGTTCTCAGCACAGCATAGAAATGACAGTTGGAGACCTTCAGTGCTAATTAAGACCCTGTAGCTACTGCCTTCCCACACTGTCTTAGAGCAATGGCCTCTGTGGCAAGACTCAGTGATATGACATCTGCCCTCAGTCTTGGGCATGAACTTTTCATATTAGTTCCACATTCAGTAGAAGTCCTTCCACTGAAAACCAAAACCCAGTATTTGTCAGCTTTGCATTTGTCTAAATGTGGACGTAACACTGTTAAGTCACACATCTTTAAGAATTATTAGATGTCCAACATTAAATCCTGCATCTCTCAACCAACCATGCACAAGAAGAAGAAGACCCTCGTGGTTATGTTTTTGTTGTTGACTACATGCTTCCCCTTGGACCTGCCCTGAAGAATTTTCCACTACAGAATCCAGTTTGTATCTTGTTTGTGGATGGGTTGTGTATTCAGAGATAAGCTGAGTTGCTTATTGAAGCATTTGCAGTGTGTTCTATTGACCATATTTTGTTGATCAAACGATTGAGTATAAATTTGTCGGCACAAGCTCTAGAATTAATAGCAAGTACTGAGGCATGTAAACTAGCTCAAGAAAGGCCAGTGACGATACACACAGATTCCAGATAAACTTTTGGACAAGTAACATGATTTCACCCTTTATGGAGAGAGCAGAGCTACTTGACCTCATCCATCTCTCTGAAAAAAAAATCACATTTTGTTGATCAATTGTTAGATTCACTTTGTTATCCAGAAGAAGAGCTGTGATAAAATTATATATTTTTTATGTTTCAAATGGAAATGCCTTAGCTGATAAGCAGGCTGTGCCAAACTGCTATTTTTTGTATTGTTTCAGAAAATTCTGAGTTTTCAAAACCAAACTGGTGACACTGAAAAGGTAAGGTGTGTATGTGATAGTTGCTGCCATTCAGTGGACTCACTGTGGTATTATCTAAATAGGTTTGGACGTACTAGTTACTCTCCTATTTGGGGAAACCTCTTAAGACAAAATGTAACTGATTGGCATGCACCTTATGTTTCTGAAGTCAACCAGCTTACTGTAAATCCATGTGACATATGTCTTCATTACAATGCTTCTAAAATTGTTTCACTCGACACTGTCATTGATTAAAGTCTTGGGAACCATTTTGTCACGTGTAAGTAGATTTTTGTGAGTCGATTCATCTCAGTGTCAAAAATGTTATTTGCTAATGATTGTAGGTATGTTCTTTGGCTGGGTAGTACACTACACAAACGCAAAAATGATGCTTTAACTGTAACCAGTTAGCATTGTCATCTCACAGCTGGGGTGCCTTCTGTGCAGAGTCTGTATGTCCTCCCTGTGTTTGCATGGGTTTCCTCTGCGTGCTCTGGTTTCCTGCCGCATTCCAAAGACATGCATCTGGAACATTTCTCCCTGGGCATCTGCTGAAAATGGGCTCTGTCTCAGTTGGATTTTCCTGGTAAACAAATGTCAAATAAATTTCTAGGTTTAGTGTTACCTTGTTATCTCCACTCTTACAGGGGTGCACATTTTAGCAGTAGTATAATTCAACATTTGTGTAAGATATTGACTGTGACTATGTAGTACCAGTGCCTCCACAGGCTTCAAACCTCTGGAGTAGTGGAACATATGAATGCTATCGTTAAGAATAAGCTAGCAAAACTTGTGAAGAGATGAGCATTATTCAGTACTTGTAGAGCAATTAGTAATTTTAGAAAATATTCCCCCATCAAATCCTTATGGGATGCCCCATCAGAACGCCGGCTACACCATTAATCAGTAGCTTGTAATTGCAGATCACAGATGAATGTATTTTTTGTATTGTAAACAGCTTATTTCTATTCTTCAGCACATACAAGTTGCTTTTGCCCAACAGCACCCCATCCCTTCTTCCTTTCATGATATAAAACCTGGTGATTTGGTATAGATATGTTCATTTTCCGGAAAACATTCCCTTTGGCCTAGGTGGAAGGGACTATTCTTTGTCTTCTTACAATAGCCACAGTCATCCAGTGTGAGGGAACAACTTGGATCCATGTTTCTGACATAGAAAATGCAAACAGTCCAGCATCACCAACTACACCTGATAAGTCCCTCCTGACAGCACAGGCTGACAGTGGAGTTACCTAGAAGACTAGAGCCAAAACGCAACCAACCACTACTTGAGGGGGTCATCTAGTGCTACTTCTTTCATTGTGGGTCTGGCAATCTAGCAGCAGCCCCAGAGTCAGCAAATTAGTCAGGTGACCAAAGGCTTGTGGAAGTCGTATGTTATGCCACCAGAAGTGGAGATTACTACAGGAACACCAAACTCATCACTGGAAAAGATTCTATCTTTACAATTTTTGAGCACCCCTGGAAACACACTCATGTCAGCATTACTTTGGCTGTGTTGTCTTTAGAACAATTACATTAGTAATCATTCTACTAATTTACTTCCCATTCTCATCAGAAATTGTAACCTCTGTGCATTTTTCTATGTCTACTATAAAGTGAGACTCTATAGCTTGGCATCCTATGTTCAGTACTTTTTCAGCTGGACCTTTTGCCTTTTTCAATATTAGCAGTGTATCAAATTTCAGATTGCTGGGTCTGTGCCATATTCCTCATGTTTATCATTCTGGAAATCCCAAGTGACCTTTCCTGTTCCTGAAAATATAAATTTGAAAAAGAAAAAAAATAGGTGAGTTATTAACTGGAAGCACAGTCATCTGGTACCTTGTAACTGACTACAGCTGGGTGGTATCCTTGCTGCTAATAAAAAAACATTTGAAGGTTATGACATAACTGGTATGATCAAAGTAGGACTGAGTTGCTGCAATGTCACCAAAAGAATGAATTTGGGCGGGGGGTGGTGGCAGAGAACAGAAGAACAAACAATGGTGATAATGTAAGTCTGTTATAATGTTTGTGAAAAACATGCATACCCTAGCTTCCAGCTGACTGGGCAGGGAAATGTTATGTAGGTAGGGTACATTGTTGTTCTTTTATTTAAACATGGCAAATAACTTCTACAGTGGAAAATTAAACATTTTCAATGCAAGAGAAAGAATGCTAACACTCCATTTGGCAAAGGTAATGCATCTTGGATTTATCAGCATGATTTAGAACAAGCTGTATTCAAGGACTTGCGTGTTTATGTTATTTGTTAGGTAGGCATACTTCCATCTTATGGAACAAATAAATGGATTTGGGAACTGAGAAAACTGTCTAAATACAACTTCTGAATCCATTAACTAGATTACTGTTAAAATGACTGCAGTGCTTACTGCTATGCTTCAAAATCATTTGTTATTAGATTTTGTGCTAGCTTCAAATGGTGGGAGACATGACCTCTTAGAGTAGTGCTTTTTAATCAACATGCTGTCCAAAGTCATCTGGATATAATACATAAGGTGGCTGAACTAGAACACACAAAACATGCTGATAGCTCTCAGTGGGCATGGTTAGCCAATCTTTTTTTTCTGAATGGAGCAGAAATATTTTTAAACTGTTAAAATTAATTGCTGTTATTGCTATTGTTTCTGTTTTATTCTTGTTGCCCTACAAATTATTGATTACTGGACTGATTGCATCTAGGAAAAGTATAAAATTGCAAAATAGTCAAACTGATGAAAAATGTAAAGCAATACAGTTAAATAACATAGTGTTTGAAAATGACAATGAAACAAAAGTATTTTTCACACCATGCAGCTGTCCATTAGCTGCCACCATCTCTTGACCTCATTCACTGGGGTCTTCTGGACCTAGCATAGCCTGCTGAGGCTCGACTTGACCCATATCCTAGACCCAGTAAGATCGATCATGCTACTGCTGCCAGAAAGTGTGCTATAATCCCCACCACCCCCATGGCAGCCTTGTAAGCTCTGGAGATGCTGCCTTCAGGAGGTGCATGCATGACTTTGAGCATGCACACACTCCCAGTCAAGCAGTACATCTCTTGCAGCACAGAACTTGTCAGGTTCCTAACTCTGCTATTACAGTGAGCATAGGTGCCCCTCCCCCAGGATGGGCATGAAGATGTTATCTGCTCATTCCCATCCTCCCCTCATGGTCCCTCCTGCACCCATGCCATTAGTCAACCACAGATCATCTGGGGTGCAATAAGGGCTTCATTCCTCTGAACCATGGGGTCACTAATTTGCAAACATATAAGCAATATTGGCAAAGATTTATGAAAATGTTTTCAAAGACAGTTATAAAGCAAATTAATTGTTTTGTTTTGATCTTAATGTCCCAGGGATTCAGGATGCATTTGTATTAAACAAAATCAACTATGCCAGGAATTTAATAAAGAAATGTACATGTAAAGCCTATGAAAGCGTTATCTGCTCATATGAAGGATTGTAGATAATGTCACATTCATAATGGAAATAATGTATGAGTGATGCTTCACAGCATCAGATGGGGGACTGATGAGGAAAAATATTATTTATGATTCAAAATGTAGTTTGTTTGGAATCCACCATGAATTATGATGGAGTCTGCAGCTGTGTCCAAGTTAAGTTTTCTTTCTTCAAGTTGACATAGCATTTCCTGTAGCTGATGTGCTTAGTTCAGTTAAAATGAAACTTTTTTTTTCCTGGTCAAAAATAAAGGGTCTGCAGGTGAATTGTCAGCATTAGCTGTTCATATGAATTACTTTTCATTAAGTCACTATTCATGACCTGCTTTAGTTACGCAATGTACTTTTATTATAAATATCAGTGGTATTCCTTTGCTCTGGATGATTCAAACAGATTTGATTGTTCGTCCATAATACTATGTCATAAAGACTTTCTGCCTTGCTGAATCCTGAGTTTTGTGTTACTCTTTTACAGAACCTTGTGCAAGCTGACTCAGAGATGTTTCACATCACAAAGCCTCCAAAACAGAGAATAAACAAGGAAAGCAATAATCCTTTGCATGGGGAAGGGGCTTGTGCTGGATTCAGTTTTATCTAGTAAAGTTCAACCTTGAGGCTAAACACTATAGCTAGAAGGATTAAATCTCACCATGATCCATTCCCTGTGTCATGTATTGTCATTATACGAGAGTATACTGGTGCACTTGGCATTTTCTTTTTTAGCAGCAAGTGAGTTGTTGAAAAAGAAAATAACTGAAAACTCCCTCAAAGGTGCAGAAGGCTAAAGTGCTGACCATGACCCAGGTGACCTGGGATCTATTAATGACCTGGATTCAAAAGGACCAGCCAGGGAAGATGGAAACAAGCAGCCAACACTAGCTCACCAGACCTGGGGTGAGACATTCTGCCTGAACCCCTATGTTGGTGACACTCAGTGTACATTTGGAAAAAGCATTGGGAAACAAATCAAGTCACCCATACAGATTCTTGTGATACCTTACATGTAGTTAGGATGACATGGGTGGAAGCATGCATGAACGAATAAGCTTCACACTGCAACTCTCACTTTGAAGAGAGTAGCAGAACAGGATCTTAACCAGAAGAAAACATGACTACCTGGATGAAGGCCGTGAAGGGCACAAAAAAACTGACAGTCATTTGATGCTGTGGAGAAAAAAATACTAAGAAACAAAGAAAGAAAATAATTGGAAAGAAAAATACTTTGATTTCAGTACTTTTCACACATACCCAATACCCAACAGCAGGAAGAGTGGGTTATGGCAGAATTTCACTCCTAACAGAAGCATTTGGTCTCTCAAGCTTTGCCCTTAATATAAAACCAAACCACTCAAGAATAAATTGCACTATAACTCACTCACAACAACGGACTGTTGCTTAATTATAACATGCAGAAATCACATTGTACTTCAGCAGCATATACTCAACTGCTAAATGGCTAATGGAACATTCTAGTGTGAGTGGATCATGTAATAACTCCCATTTGGAACTTGAAGAAGCCAATTAAATTGCACAAAGTTGATGTATTCCTTTTGATCTGGGACAGAATGGAAATTAGTATGAACACAAATATGATACAGTAATGTTTGTGTAAAGTAAGCTGCATAAAATTAAACAAGGGTTTATTATAAATCAACTGTATCTATAGTAACAAAGCTGACTTGAAGAAAATGAGCAGCATTAAACAAAGTCACCCAAAAGGAAATCAACGGTATTCATTAATTCATATTGTTTTGTGTTCTTTTCAAACTAGAAATGAGAAGACTGAAAAAAAGAAATGGTGCAATGGCAGTAATCCATTGCAAGAGAAATATTTTACTATGAGAATTATTCCTTCTTGATAAATGAGTTTCATCTTGAGTATGAACCGAACTTTGCCTGTAAGGAAAATAAAACTCAGCAACCCACACCTCTGCCATAAATTACTGTTCAATTATTCTTAAGATGAGAATGTATAATAATGTGTTTATTTCTTTTAACTGTGAATTTCCTTTTTTCATTCATCCACTTCATTTCTTCTTAGCATTTGAAAGGATTATATGTGTTCATGAGAGTATGGCTTTCCATACTGGTTGGATGCAATACTGCAGTATAAAGCTAGGTTACTATGTGCTGACACTGGAAGGGTGACAAGGACCAGTGCATTGAAGTAGGGTCATGTTCTTAAATTGTTATAAATATGTTCTTGATTTTAGTAAAGCCTTTTTTGGTTGTTATGATTTTGACAGTTTCTAGTAGTTTCTTGCTTTGTGGTGAAGCCACTTGTCAGCTTTTCAGTTTGAGTGGCTTGCATACTGTTTTTATAAAAACAAGTAATAGTGCTTTACCTTTATTAGCAAACAAGTTACCATTTACTATAAGTGCAGGACATATATAATGTTGTATTGTGTGTACTCCATATGACAGATGATGTCACCAATTTGCAACTCACATGCCATGGAGGAAATGATATAGAATACAGTACATGCCACAACCAGAAATATTGTGGAACAGTGGCAGCCAGTGACTTCAAAGTATGGAGGGCTTGATAGGACGGGGTTAACTGAAATGAACAAGGCTGTATTACTGCAGGTAATTGACTATTAACCTATGATCAAACAACAGCTAGAGTTAGTCACTTTCATCTACACATGCCTCAGTACCCACTTATTCCAGACACTTTGACTATGTGTGCCTCGGATGTCGGACTGCAATCAACAGAACAGGCATTAGTTGAACTAAAGTCCTAGACATAGAACTACATGACCCCAACCCACTGCACACTGGTACCATCACCACTCCCCAGATGCCCCTCTTGGTTTGCCCCCATGGCCTCTCCATAACCTCCAGAGTACTTTAATTTTTTTGCACTTTGTCTTACTCCAGTTTTTCTTCCATCCTTTCAAAATATACAGAGTAGCCAAAACCGCACTATAGTAAATGGGAATGTACCTGAATTAAGGTGGGGATCTACCCCCAAAAGCCATGGGGTTCTTGATGCTCTAATGGCATTTTGTGACTTTCCATACCTTTTGATCTAATGATGGCCTGAAAAAAGTCATGAGTAAGAAGTTAAATTTAATTATGGCAGTTCCCAATAAACTAGAAAAGACAAATGATTGGAATGATACAATAATCATGTCTGTAAATAGTGCCCCTATCCACCCAAGAAAGGATAGCTATCTTCTATAAGCCCATCTGCTGCTAGTCTGAGATGAAAATAAATCAGCATAGGTTTGCAGGCAGATTTCATGTTGTTGCTGTCACACCTATTGTAAGAATGCTTCCTCATCCCTACCCCAGAAGGCAGCCTACCTTTTTTGTATCCCTCTACTGCTAGACTATGATGAAAATGAAAGAACAAATGGCCACAGTAGTATATTTGACCATGTTGCTGTCAGACATATATATACATAATATGCCTCCATACACTTATTCACAAAAGTTAGTCACTTCTATTCAACTCTGATATTTGATTGTGAGAAAGAAAAGTGAAAAAATAATGAACACATTCATCTACATAAACTTATTGCTTCTACACTGTATGCTACTCCTAAACAAATAATAGTGATTTTCTGTGCATACTTTAAGGTTTGATTGCAAGAAAACCTAAACAGATAATGACCACACTGTTATGTGTGACTTTCAGTGCACACTTCTGAGCAAGGCTGATTTTAGTTTAAATGGGATCTAGGGAAGAGGTTCATCATGGGTCCATCCTGCCAATCCTGGATTAAAATCCCCTTATACATCCAGTGCTGTGTGTGATCTGGTGATCCCTAAAAGCTGTGATAGCGTAGATGTTCTGTGATACATTTAGGCCTTGCTTAAAAAAATAATTACATGCTTAATTACATGCCAGACACACTAGTCATTGGTGACTCCATAGTCAGACACACTGACGTCCCGCTCACCAGACTGAGTAAGGAGAGGGTTACAGTAAGCTGCCTGTCGGGCGCTAGAATCCGCCACATAACGCAAGCACTCAGGTCTCTCAACAGCAGGTACAAATACGACTCAGTCATTGTACACGCTGGTGTAAACGACCTGAGACGTACCTCCTTGGACTACATGAAAAGAGACATTGAGGAGCTCTCTGATTATGTAGCCCAGGCAGGTATGACCCTGACCTTGAGCAGTATCCTACCTTCACCAAGGATGATGCCACAATACAGAGATAAGATGATCAGCTTTAACAATTGGCTTAAACTCTGGTGTCATTCAAAGGGGATCCAATGTCTGTCTGCCTGGGATGACATGCTGGACAAGCCACGCTGCTTCGCAAAGGATGGCTTGCACCTGTCACCCCTGGGATTCGGATATTGGCAAAGGCTCTTGCCACCCCATAGTGCCTTTTTAGGCAAGGCTCAAATTCTAAACCTACCACCCTAGAACACAAAAAAGGAAAAAAAAACTAAGGGTAATGCTGCTCAATGCCAGAAGTCTCAATCTCAAAATGCACGCACTCGAGGCCCTTCTCAGTATGGAGAACATCGATGTCTGTGCTGTGACAGAAACCTGGTTCAAGGCTCCTGAGAGCACCCCAGCACTATCAGGTTTTACCTCATATCATGCGTTCCGGCCCCAAAATCCGGACAATACCAAGAAAGGAGGGGGGGTATCTATATTCATCAAGGACACCCACACCTCAAGATTGGTGGCAATGCACGATGCATCGGAGACCATCCAGGTGCAATTAACCATAGGCAAGACTGCACTGCAAATTGTAGCATGTTACAGGCCACCCTCACAAACTCAGGAACCTCACATGGCCTTCCTGAAACACTGGAGGGGATAAATGTATCTCCAAACACCATCATACTAGGTGACTTCAATTACCCTAATATAGACTGGGTACACTACTCAAGCCCAAACACCCTAGCCCAAAAGTTCCTGGAATTCATAAACTCAAATGCCATGGAACAACTAGTCACCATCCCCACAAGAGGAGAAAACATACTTGATCTCATCATCACGAACATGGGAGCACAATGTTCAACACCGGAAGTATACCCCTCACTGGTGAGATCAGATCACAAACTAATCTCGCTGGAGGTCCTCATCCCACCCCCACCTGAAATAAAAAAGACCACAGTAAAGAACTTCTCGAAAGCCGACTACACACTTCTAAAGACTAGTGTGGTCTCCTTTAAGGCCCCCGAGCCGTCGGAAAACAGTACTCAAGCCGCTGAATCACTTACAAATGCCTTCTACCAGCACCTGCAGGACTGCATGGATAAGGCAACCCCAAGCAAAACAAAGACTCTTTGTACCAAAGGCAAGCGTCCAGTCTGGTGGACCCCAGCCATAAACAAACTCTGCAACAAAAGGAGGAAGCTACTACAAGATAGAGCAAAATCCTTAAAAGGTAAGACACCTTTGATCACTATAAGTAAAAAACTAAGAGCTCTCATAAAATCATCCAAAGCAAATTTTGAGAGAAAAATAGCTAAAGACTCAAAGACAATCATAAGGCCTTCTTTAGCTATGTTAGAAACCTGGGAGGAAACTCCCAGATATGCTCAGAACTAGTTCAAAATGATGTGAAGATTACTGATCCTACAGACATTGCCAACATACTGGCTGACAGGTTCAGTGCAAACTCCCCCCCCCAAAAGGAGAGATATCTATACCAAACGATTGCAGCCCCCCAAACATCTCTAACGCCCAAGTGAGAACTGCTCTCTCCAAAACAAAAAACACAGCATCCATGGGACCTGATGGTGTCCCCGGCTGTGTGCTCCATGAACTCAACAAGGAATTAAACCCACAGCTAGGACAGCTGTTTAATCATAGTCTCACCTCTGGATACGTACCCAGGGAGTGGCGCACTGCGACTGTGGTCCCACTTCACAAAGGCGGTGCCTCCACCGACCCTGGAAATTACCGGCCCATTAGCTTGACAAGCCTTATCTGCAAAGCCATGGAGAGGATCATAATGGATCTCATAAGACATAGGGAATTTGCAGACTTTGGATCCAACCCAGTTTGGCTTTGTCAAAGGCAGATCATGCCTTTTAAACTTGGTTGACTTTTTCGAAACAGTCACCAAAACCATTGATGAGGGAAAGGCAGTCCATACAGCCTACCTCGATCTGGCGAAAGCCTTCGATACAATACCCCACTCGGGTATCATTGAAAAACTCATCAGCTTAAATGTTAACCCATACATCACAAGATGGGTTGCAAAGTGGCTGAGTGACAGAACCCACAGGGTCAGAGTTGCTGGCGCCATGTCAGACTCAAAGCCTGTCACAAGTGGTGTCCCACAGGGCTCAGTCCTGGGCCCACTCTTGTTTGGCATCTACTTTTCTGAAGTACAAGCAAACACAGGAGGGTTATGGCTGACAAAGTTTGCAGATGACTGCAAACTGGGCCAGAGTAAAACACATCTGACACAGATATCCTTCAGAAGGGTCTCACAGAAACGGATAACTGGTGCCAGAGCCATGGCCTAAAGTTAAATGCAAAAAAATGCATAGTCATACCCTTCGGGAAAAACAAGGTTACCCCTAGCTACCATATAGGTGGCAATCCACTGAGCACAGAAGAAGTTATCAGGGACCTGGGGACCCAGGTTGACAGTAGCCTGTCATTCGACACCCATGTAGCTAAAGTAGTTAGGAAGACCTTCTACATTGCCCACCTTATCATGAAGGGATTCACATCTAGATCAAGGGAGGTCATAGTCTCCCTATACCCATCACTCATCAGACCAATGATTGAGTACAATGCCCCATTTGGAATGTATCTGACCCGACACTTGCAGCAGCTGGAGAGGCCACAAAAGTTCCTCACCAAAAGGATAAAGGGTCTCAAAAATCTGTCCTATGCTGCCCGACTGAAAGAACTCCAACTCTATTCAGTCGCTTACCGCTTGCTCAGAGGTGACCTGTGCCTGACATACAAGGCCATGTCATACCCAGATTTGATGAATATGCTTCACCTCAAAAAATCTAGATCCATCAGAGCGACAAGGGCGGGAGACTTAAACCTCGACACGGCTATTAATAGGACGTGCTGGAGGGATAGATTCATCACCCAAAGACTCCCTATGCTGTGGAACAAAATCCCGGTATATGTGAGGCAGAGCACCTCGCTGGCCTTGTTCAAGAGAAATCTTGACCAATGGATGGGAGATCGCAGATATACCCCAGGGATTACCTCAGTGTCACTGCTCGACAGAGGCACAGCAAAATAATGGGTATAGTTCCCCATACTAAAGGGGTGGCGTAAGCCACAAAACTATGGGCTAGGCTTGTAAATGCCCTTGGGCAGATAGCCTAGTATGAACCTTAACAGTTTTTTATATGTGTCTAGCCAGAAGAGTTACATATCTGCCCACTGATATTGTGTGAGTCTACAGATAAAATTGATATTTTTTCATATGGGCAGACACATATTGACACTGCCCCTGACAAGTTACCTGCATGTGCACACTTGTGTGCGCGCACACACACACACACATGCACATGAATCTGTCAAACCATTATAGCTACTTCTGTGAATGTGTGTACTGCGATATCTGATTGCAAACAAATGAATAAACAAAGAAGTAATGGCCATAGGGATGTACTTCTGGTTGCTCTTGTCAAAGCATAAAGTGGGCAAACCACCCCCCACACAAACATGCATACATCAGAATGATTTTTCTGCTATGATAAGACAATATTTTAACTGGTTTTGTTCATATTTATACTGATGTCTGCTGTGTTGGTAATATCACTGTTAAAACTAATACTATGTTGTCTGATTGTAAAGTTAAAACAAATACTCTGTTATCATTGTACTGAGATTTTATGCCACCGTCATAATAAATTTCTTTCTGGGGGTTCTCCCTCAGGTCCTCTCTTAAAATGGGTTTAATACAAGTAGGGCTAACTCACTGAACACATTAGCAGTAAGTAAATAAATATGTATGCCTTAATTCAACTCTGCTGTAGTCACCTCCATAGTCATGACCCTAGCCTAGCATAAAAGGGAAAGGGTATAATTTCCTATAAAAATCACTTAACAGGTCATCTCATTTTCCTGTTTCCATACCATCTTCCAAAATCAACCTCCTGCATGAGGACTATTGCACGGCTCCAAATACAAAATCAATTCAAAAAAACATGTTGAGCCAGCAAACTGTGACCTGGAAAAAACTTTTATTGATTATAAGAGCATGAAAACAAGTAACCAGACCGGTTCCGGCTGGTAAAAGACACAGCCTTCATCAGTATAAACCAGAGAAGTCAAGTGCTACTGTTTAAATACGTTCAAGTTAAATTCCAGTGGTTCATTTTCAAAATTGCTCATTGAGGCCAGGTGGGAATAATCCACCTAACTTCACAATCCATTTCTTTTCTTTAGAATCTAAGATAGAATGCCATCCAGTTTTGTTTGATTTGTTACCCTTAACAACATCAGTGATCATAAAAGTAAATTTTGCAGTTTTATGTACCAAACAATGTTTATACAAAGCATTGTTAACTTTTTTATTTTTGATATTACTTACATGTTTAGAGATTCTCAGCCTGAGAGGACGAGATGTTTGCCCAATGTAAAAGGAACTGCAGGTGCATGTTGCCAAATAGACTAACCAATCGCTGCTCATCGTGTTACACTGCCGCAGTCATTACACTTGGGTTATCCTGCCATCAGGCGGTCCCGCAGTCGGCCAGAGTTCCAAAGTCTTGGTCCGGCGTCGGTTGCTGTCGCTTCTTCCCTGACGTCAGTGCGCCAGGGGTATATAAGATGCATCCAACGCCATTTTCTTCAGTCTTTCTTGCCGCGTGGTGCCCGAAGCAAAAGCAGTTTGCAAGTGCCGGTCAGCCGACTCCTGAGATTTTCGAAGTCGAATTTCAGATCTGAAGTCTTCAATAAAGCTAAGTACCTCATTGGGGAAACTTTTTTTCTTGCCTCAGACCGATGTCAGAAAAAGTTAATAATTGTATTTCTTGTGGGAAGCAAATACCTCATAAGGACTTCCACTCTTACTATATTCCATGTCTAGGCCCTGATCACGACATCACTAGTTGTCGGTTTTGTGCCAGATTTAACAAATGCACTATAAAATGACGTTTTGATTTTGCTTTGCACTATTTTGGCCGAAGGTTCAATTATACAATGCCGTCGGAACAACCGATGACTGCAATTCATAAAAAATGCAAGGACAAGGATAAAGACAGGCATCCGAGGTCCAAAACCAATGACGAAGCCTCTTCTAAGCCAGTCGCCGGTTCTCAGTGAGGCGCTTTTGCAGCCCCTGACACCTGCTACCTCAGAGCCACAGGCCGCCACCGACTCCCACGTGGAGACAACTAGGCCTCTGGAAACTCAAGGTATTGGGCCTACGGAAACTAATCCCTCAGATGGGTCTGGAGCCGCTGAGCAGGCATCGGCTTCTGAGGGTGTTTTCAGACTTTCACAACTTACCATTAAAGCAACAGCCATGACAAAAACACCATTAAAGACAAAGAAGCAAGTACAGCATTCTCCTGGACAGTCCTCCATGCCTAAGAAACAGATGCTCAAAATGGCCGAAGACCTCATTACTCTAATCAGGGGTTCCCATCACCCTACTAAGAAAAGGCCTAGGCAGGATACAGACTATGATTCCTCTGATCAGGTTTCCATTTCCTCTGATTCCTCTTCAGACCAGGGATACTCTCTACCCCCCTATGAGGACTCTGATGCTGAAGAATCTATCCCTTCAGCCTCTCCTCCTGAGGATTACTCTTTTGGGGAAACTTTACATACCATGAGGGAGCATTTCCATTGGGAAAGTCAGGATTATTCAGAATCCAAGAAAAGGCTCAGGGACTTCCTTTTATTGCCTCAGTACAGGCCCCTTGCTATTCTGCCTGTGTTAGATATTGTGGATGATGTGTTCTCTGAATCCAGCTTATCTCCTGATTCTTTGCTCCATGCACCAGCCAAGCCAGATAGGTACTATAGAGTCCCTGACTCTCACATGTTTCTTCATAAAAACCCCTCTGCTGACCCAGAAACCATTTCCCAGGGTCCCAAAGGGGTTAAGGCTTCATTTGCAAAAAATCCAGTCCCCTCTGACAGAGATTCTAGAGCACTGGATAGATGGGGGAAGAAAGTTTACACTTCTGCAGCTTTAGCAGTAAGGGCTTTAAATTGCCAGTTTCACATGCTTAAGTACCAACAATATTTAATGGTTCAGTTAAAACAGAAAATGCTTACAAGCTCAGAAGCTCCTGACTATAAAGAAATTCAGGATTTATTGCATGCAGTTGAACATACATATGGGAAACATACTCTGCAATGTGGTTTTGATTCTTTAGAGGCCTCTTGTAGAGCCGCAGTTACTGGTTCTGTGATTCGAAGACATGCTTGGTTAAAAGAACAGAGTTTACCTGATCATGTTAAGGCAAAATTATTGGATGCTCCTTTACAGCATGATACATTGTGTGTGGTGTTAAGACAGAAGAGGTGTTAAAGAAAATGGAGGATAAAGCTAAATCTATGCAAACAGTCAAAGATTTCTTACAGGTACAACCACCTCGATTTAGCAGAAATTGGCCTACAAAGAACTGGTCCTTTCCAGTGTCAGACAGGCCACAGGGAAGCAGATACAGACACCCAAGAGGCAGAGCTCAACCCCAAGGCTCTAACAGACAACGACAGTGGGGTACCTCAACCCCAAAAGGAGGTGAGGACAAATCTCAACCATACAGGAAACAGTCCCAATGACTTCCCCCTTCATACGCCAAGCACTTCCCTTTTGACAGCACCCTTAGGGGGAAAACTAGCACTTTTTTATCAAAATTGACAATTAATCACCCAAGACAAATGGATTCTGAATATTGTGTCTCAAGGTTACAGTTTCCACTTTCACACTTTACCAAGGCTAAAAGGAATGCCAAACCTGCCACAAAATCAATGGGCAGAGGCTCAAAAACAAATATCAGCCCTCATGGACATGAGAGCTATTCAAAAAGTACCACAGCAGGAACAAGGACAAGGATTTTACTCAAGACTCTTCCTGGTCCCCAGAAAGGACAAAGCCTGGAGATCCATACTAGACCTGTCAACTCTAAATACTTACCTGGATGTTCCGAAATTCAAAATGCTGACACTACAGCAGCTTCTTCCCATGCTGGGCAAGAAGGCTTGGCTTGTTACTCTGGACCTCAAAGAGGCATACCTGCAAGTCCCTATCAGACAGAATTGCAGAAGATATCTCAGATTCAAAGCTGGTACAATGCACTACCAATTCTCTGCACTGCCCTTTGGCTTATCTACTGCGCCCAGGGTCTTTACAAAGTGCCTGGCACCAGTAATTGAATTTTGCAGACAAAAAGGAATTCAAATATATCCATACCTGGATGACTGCCTCATTCAAGCAGAGACAAAGGACATTCTTCTAAAGCATCTGGCATTTGTAAAAAGGTTGCTAATTTCTCTAGGGTATGCAGTAAATGAAAAGAAGTCAAAACTAGTGCCCTCACAACAGATAACATTCCTGGGTGCCAGCTTAAATACAATGGCCCGGATGGCTTATCTCATGCCAGACAAACAAGGACAACTGACTCAATATTTTCAACTACTGGCAAAAAAAGTCCCATCTCCCTGCAAGAAAAATTCTGCAGGCTCTGGGATTCATGGCATCCTGCATACTACTAATTCTATATGCCAGACTGCATATGAGGAAATTACAATGGTACCTAAAAAGTGTTTGGACTCAGCACTCTCACAGCTTAGAAGCAGTAATACCAATAATTCCCTGCCTACAACAGGAGTTTCGATGGTGGGCACAGGCATGTCATCTCAACAAGGGTCAGCCTTTCACTCTACCCACAGCCAGGCACACACTAACAACAGATGCTTCGGACTACGCCTGGAAAGCACACATTGCAGGAAAATGTATTCAGGGCAAGTGAGCCACAGACCAAATGCATCTTCACATTGATCAAAAGAGATGGCTGTTCAAAATGCCCTAACAGCTTTCAAGGACCTTCTGCATCCAGGACATTTATTATTAAAGACAGACAACACCACAGTAATGTGGTACATAAGCAAAGGGGCACTCATTCTTACCCCCTATGCAGGCAAGCCATGACCTTGTAGAACACAGCTCTAACTTATCAAGTTCATCTGCAAGCACAATTCCTGCCAGGAAAGAAAAATACTCTGGCAGACGATTTAAGCAGAAATATCATAGACCCTCACGAATGGAAACTGAATCCACAAATCTTCAGCATGGTAACGCAAAAATGGGGATGCCCAGACATAGATCCTTTTGCCTCCCCACTGAATTGCCAACTACAAAAATTCTGCACAAGGACTTATCACGCACAAGCATGGAAAGTGGATGCTCTCTCGTTCAGCTGGAAAAGCCTAAAAGTTTATGCCCTCCCACCACTGCCCCTCCTTTCAAAGGAACTCCTAAAAGCCAGACAAGAAAAACCACAGATGATCCTGATTGCTCCAGACTGGCCATGCCAGCACTGGTACCCAATCTTAAAGAACTTAGCTCAAGGCCCACCATGGATTTCAGCTCAAAACCCTAAACCTGGCTGCATGGCAGATTCATTAGTCAAACAGGCAACACCTCTCTCTAAAGCTGTTATGGATGTCATTTTGGAGGCCTAGCAGCAGGAAATCTTACTCAGAAAAATGGAAGAGATTCTGCCCCTCTTGTCCCAAACATTCCTCAGATTTTACAATAACTGAGATGCTGGACAAAGGCCTATCCTTCTCATCAATTAATCCTGGGGCCTCTCCTGTTTGGCATGTACTTTTCAGAAGTACAGGCAAGCACGGAAGGGCTGTGGCCGACTAAGTTTGCGGACGACTGCAAACTGGGTGCTATAATAGAGTCTCCGGCCAACATGGAGATCCTCCAAAAGGGCCTAAATGAGACTGATGCATGGTGTCAAAACCATGGTCTCAAGCTAAATGCAAAAAAATGCGTAGTAATCCCCTTTGGAAAAAACAGAGTACCCACAAACTACAACATAGGAGGTAATCCCCTGAAATCTGAAGATGAAATAAGGGATCTAGGGACACAAGTAGATAGCCAGCTTTCCTTTGATAACCACGTTGCCAAAGTGGTTAGAAAATCCTTCTATGTGACCCATCTGATCATGAAAGGGTTCGCATCAAGATCAAGGATGTAATGGTGCCCCTCTACTCTTCCCTCATCAGACCCATTATTGAGTACAATGCACCAATTGGAATGTACCTGGCTAGACATCTCCAGCAGCTGGAGAGACCACAGAGGTACCTAACCAAGAGAATTACTGGCCTCAAACAGTTGCATACCGCTTTCTCAGAGGTGATCTCTGTCTAACGTACAGAGCGATGTCCAACCCAGAATTGTTGAACATGCTCCATCTTAGCAAAACCAAATCTACTCGAGCTACACGCTCTAGGGATATAAACCTCAACACAACAATGAATAGAACATGCTGGAGGGATAGATTCCCTTCGCAGAGACTTCCCTTACTATGGAACAGGGTCCCGATCTACATAAGACAGAGCCCCTCACTATCACTTTTCAAGAGGAACCTTGATGAGTGGATGGGTAACAGAAAGTTCACACCGGGGATCACACCAACAGCACTACTAGATAGGGGCCAAGGATCCTAGCTGCTAGTACAAGGGTCTAGGGAACTACTAAAGGGGCGGTGAATACCACACAATGTGGCTGGGCTAATATATGCCTTTGGGCAGATAGCTCAGTACCAACCTATGAACCTATAAGATCCACGCCTCTGCCATTTCAGCACACTACAACACGGATCCTCTTTTATTCTCTCATCCCCTGCTAAAGCAGTATTTCAGAGGGGCTAAAAGCATAAGACTGCCCCGGAGAGCACCAACACCAACTTGGGACCTCAATTTTGTTTTGGAAAAACTGACCCTGCCACCTTTTGAGCCAGCCAATACAGCCGATCTAAAATTTTTATCATGGAAAACAGCTCTGCTCCTGGCAGTAACTTCAGCACGAGGAGTCTCAGAGCTACAGGCATTAATGGCAGTGGAACCTTTTATAATTTTTCATCAGGGCAGGGTTTCTTTAAGGGCAAACCCTACCTTTATGCCAAAGGTGGTATCTAGTGTGGCTCTTAACCAAACCATCCATTTGCCAACTTTTTATCCAAACCCCCAGAATAAAGGGGAGAAACTTCTGTACTCTTTGGACATACACAGGCAGCTACGCTTCTACTTGGACAAGACAAAAGCTTTCAGGAAAACTGAGCAACTGTTTGTAGCATATGCTGCAGGATCACAGGGCAAGGCTATTTCAAAGCAGACTATCTCCAAATGGATAGGACACTGTATTCGTTACTGCTACACACAGCATGGGGAATCTGTCCCTAATAACATTAGGCCACATTCTACCAGAGCAACAGCCACTTCAACAGCCTTTCTCAGAGGAGTACCAAGCATTACCACTTGCCTCTTTACTCTAAATCCAGAGCAGGATTTGCCACTGCAGTTCTGCAGGGCCTCATAGCCAATCCTAACTCTTTATAGACCAGCCACCCAACCTCAGCTTTGGGATTCTACCCAAGTGTAATGACTGCAGCAGTGTAACACGATGAACATAGTACAATTTTGTACCTACCATAAATGTAGATGTTCGAGTGTCCACACTGATGCAGTCCAGGTTATCCTCCCTCCATCCCATCTGTCTTAGCTGGACTTATCTATACCTTTCTATCCTATACAACCTTTGTGGTATATTTGCTTGTAACTGAAGGTATTGTCTTTTATTAGCAATATGTATTGCCTACCTACTTGGGGGCACCTGACATCTGGGGCAAGAAAAACTGAAGAAAATAACATTGGATGCATCTTATATACCCCTGGTGTACTGACGTCAGGGAAGAAGCGACAGCAACCGACGCCGGACCAAGACTTTGGAACTCTAGCCGACTGCGGGACCGCCTGACGGCAGGATAACCCAAGTATAATGACTGCAGCAGTGTGAACACTCGAACATCTACATTTATGGTAGGTACAAAACTGTACTTTTGTTTTCCTTTGCTTGCAGCAGCCCGGCGGGTCGGCCTAACGAACGCGCGGCATCATTGGCACCATCAAATGTTGAAAAGGTACTGTTTTTGCTTTATGTGGAACAAACTTATATTTTTTTTGGATTACATCTTGGTCGTACCAACAGCCACTAGTGAGCAGACCGCTTATAGTGACTGTTTTTACAACTGACTTGTTTTTCATAACCCTTTGGCTATTATCTTTTTGAGAATTGGTTTGTCAGCAGTTTTGTACTGATTTCATGGCAAATGGATGGGTGTTGTCGCTATCCTGATCAACTATTCAGATTTCAATATATGAACATTAGAGTGGCCATTGACGGTCAGCAGTTTTGGCAGTGTTACATCGAGGTGGCTCTAACGAGTAGGATTCAATTTTCTTTGGCATTAAAGTAACTGTTTGGTCAGGTTGGAGTATGCAACATCGGATTGCTTAGTGGTGGTTTAATTCACACCAGTTTGATTTCTGAAAAGACCGGAAGGTCGTTGGACACATTTTTGTCTTTGCAGATGCTTTTTTTGACTGGTCTTTTTACAGCAATACAGTTACTTTTGATTGAGGGGGCTAAGCGTTTTATGCATAAGAATGTCTGTTTTTTGCAACAGTATATTATATTAATACATTTGATTTTTGTTTTTGGCTAGCTGGTGAGTTAGATGTTTGTATGACATAGGCATCAGATATATGGGGAACTAGATACAAACAAGCCATTGTAATGGGGTCATGCATGGGAATACTAGTTTTCTAATGTTTTCCAATGCTTTGTCAGCAGTCAGGTATTTAGGCATGTTTATGGCACATTACTATTTCAATTCTATTGTGCCATTATTTAAACCATAATTCTAGCCTGTTTACAACTGTTTACTTAGTACTAGCTATCCCAGTATCACTGGTTTGGATCCATTCAGGATCGACAACTGTGTCTACCCTGTCTTTTCAGCTTATATGACTTTTAGCATAACATTTTTCAACTTTTCAGTATATATATGCTGAATTATGGTTCTCTAACAGACAGGCATTCATGGTATATCTTAGGCACGATACTCTTTTGTGCTTCTACATATAACCTTAGCCTGTTCATGAATTATTGAACTTGGTGCTAGTTGCTCCAGTATTACTTACATGATCCATTTAGGATGGACAGGTTTTAAGTGATAAATGGTATAATTACTCTCTTCCATTTAATCATTATGATTTCCACTATTCATGAGAGTTCTAGGTTTTTGCAATAATTGTTTCTCTGAATTGGGATATTTTCCATCCAACTATTGGTTGGCACTTTGGATATCTGTGCATTTTGCACAGTTTTTCAGGCCACATTGTTGTTCTCGGGTCACATTAATATATTATTGACTAATTTACTATTGTTGTTGGCTTATTCCCTTGACTATCTGCCTCCAATAACAAGTTAGATTTTGGGCCCCTCTTGGCCGCTGATCACCTATCCAGATCCAAGGTTTTGTCTTTTGTTGTCTTCTGTCCTCTTCAG
This sequence comes from Protopterus annectens, assembly GCF_019279795.1. Taxonomy (NCBI): domain Eukaryota; kingdom Metazoa; phylum Chordata; order Ceratodontiformes; family Protopteridae; genus Protopterus; species Protopterus annectens. The sequence continues at coordinate 405,301,758 of NC_056745.1, forward strand.
TTTTACCAAATATAAATTGGTTTAGTAATTGTTTCAATGCCTAAGGCATTACTTTCCCAGACATTGTAAAGGGACGTAGCAATTTTGAAACTGGCCAGTATTTGGCCTATGCTTTTTCTGGCTATTATTGTTCCTTTACTTAATGATTGGTTATGGTCCAATGACATTGACGTAGCAATCCCAAATCTTTTTGGATTAATGCTATTATTGTCAATATTTATATGGACACAAATATATTTTCAATATATTTATAAGCAGCTGATCTTCTGTTCTTTTGGCTTTACAAGTCAACATCATTGTTATTGCTATCAACAATTTTGTGAACCACTAGGATGGATCTACTCAGTTTAGTCTCGGGTTTATCAGCAGACAGAGAGGACCTTGGAGCATTTGGGCTGGGTCCCAGTATAAATAATGGTAATACCAGTGACCCTTTGGGGCCGGAGTCCACTTGTGGTTTAGCCTTTGATAAGTTGGATAAACATCTCAGATCTTTAAGATCTAATGTATGGCACTCTAAGCCTTTCACGGCCTATATGGCCAAAGGCATCACACCAAGAGGGCTCAGAATCAGACTACAACCCCATGTGGGCGAGGCTGATGAGGAGATAAATAGTCAATGGGCAGCTATACAACAACAGGCTACTATGTCCTTTGTTGAGGCTTTGGCCAAGTATCACGATCGAGTGATTGACCGGGAGATCAATGTGGTCACTGAACTGTGCAATGAAGTACAGCAATTCGAGGGAGATACTTTTTTTACTAAATATTTGAATAAGGTGGCAACTGATCTATGCAACCTTGAGGAACAACTTAAGATCAGAAAAATCAAAAAATTTCAGCGTGATCAACTAGATTACCAGGGTGCTATGAACCAAATCCACGACCAAACTAGCACAAGGCACTGGAAAACAACCAATAATCCACTACGTAAGTGCCAAAAGACCCAGAGATAGCTGATAATGAACACCAAAAAGAGTTTATTATTTCATCCACTTGCAAACGTAAAAACACATAAACGCCCTTGTCTCATAAACATACACGTATCGCGTTTTTGTCCTTACATCTAGGACTTCATCAGACAAACATAATTAAAACATTTGCATTTATATATCTTAGTTCATTAATATAAGCACATTGAATCCAATGAAAAACTTCATTTAATTCAAAACAACAAATCAAAACACCCTACTCATTAATATTAATGCCTATCTAGATAAAGTGTCATCGTGCTTTTTGATACAGCTACCCCTTTATAACTCATCTCCTATTTACAATAATACATTGTTTACCTTATCTATTTAATTCAAGGTAAAGAATTTATTTAAAAATATAAATATTATAATTTAAAATAAAATCATTTTGTGATAAAAAATTCTTTACTAAAAAGTGTAATCTGAATTTCCTTATTAAAAAACTGCTGTGAGCAAGACATGTGTACCAGCTCCCTCTAGTGTATTGTGATGGTAATTGTTCTAAATATTGAGAGCCCTCAATTTGAGCAGTGAAGAAATTGAAAGAGTGTCATTTAACCCAGGTTTAATACCAGCTTCTAGGTTAATATGCCACCATAGCTCTTTACTTTCCAATATCTCCTCCCATGGTCCTCCTCTTATGTTAGGTCTTACTTGTTCAAGCACAAAAAATTCATATTTATACCAGTGCATATCAGAGAGTGTCTAAATAATGCATTGGTTAGTTTACCTTTCCCAATGTCATAAATGTGTTCGTAAATTCTCTTTCTTAGAACCCTCTCCGTTTTGCCCATATAAAAACACGGACATTTTTTACAGGTTGCCAGGTGTACCATTCCCTTACTTTCACAGTTATAGGTACCTCTACTTCTTAAAGTTCTTTTCCTACTTTGTAAAAATACTTCACCTTTATTACTAATGTGGGGGCATTGTTGGCATCTCCCACACTTGTATGTACCTAATTTATTTTTACTTATTCCCTTAGTTTTGTTTCCTCTTTTTTCCAAGATATTCTTAATGTTCCAGGAATTCTTGAACACTAATTTTGGATGCATTCCATTTATTTCATCTATGTCTGTTAATAAGGAGAATTTATTCCATTCATTTATTAGGGTCCGTTTGATTCTTTTATTAATTCCATTATATTCTACCACCAAACTCCTCAAAAATGTATCCTGACCCATTGTTGACATATTCATTGAGTTACTATTAATTTTATCTACTCCTATCCCAATAATGGGCTTAAATCTTTGTAATCTCCCCCTTTCCACCTCATTTCTTAAGCGCCCAATAAATTCCTTTGGATATCCTCGTTCCAAGAACATCCCTTCAAGTTTGTTACACTCACTTATGAAGTCACTTTCACGACTGGTCATTCTTGACCCCCTTACAAATTGACCCTTAACAATGTTTATTTTGCTGTGTAGGGGTGGGCACTGCTGTAATGTAGGAAGGAATTAACATATGTATCCTTCCTATGGACCCTACTTTCAAATCTTCCTTTATGTTTGTATATTTCAGCATCCAAATATCTAAGAAACTCAGTACTAACTGTGTGTGTAAACTTTAAAAAAGTTGTGGTTTGACTTAAATATTCTAAAAATTCCTGAAATCTGTCTTGTCCACCTGTCCAGATTATCACTATATCGTCCAGGTATCTGTGGTACATTGACCAGTACCTATTAAAACTAGAATTAATAATAAACCTTTCCTCCCATTTCGACAAAACAATATTTGAATAGGTGGGCGCACAAATTGCCCCCATAGAAACTCCTGATTTTTGATGGTAATATTCACCATCGAAAGTTATGAAATTGTACCTTAGTACTGTGTCCATTAAAATGACACTAGCTATCTTGTCTTCCTGACTCATTGTAATGTCTTCAAACACACTTTCCTCGAACATATCCATTCCCTCATCATGGGGTATACTTCCAAATAAATCTACTATATCTATTGTAATGAATAATATATCTTCACTATATAATTCTGGTTTTAGCTCACCCAGAAATTCCCAAGAATCTTTTACTATAGTTTTTTTGTTTACACATATGTGTTTGGTTTTGAAATCAACAAATTTTGCCAAGGGTACTGTTTTTGAACCCTCCGCCGAAACTATAGGTCTGAACAGAGGGTTCTCAGTATTTTTGTGTATTTTTGGAATGCCAAATACTGTGGCCATTCTTGGTTTGGTTACCTCCAGAAATTTGAAAATTTTATTATCAATCACTTCCTCAGTTAATAAATCCTGGAGTATAATATCTATCTTTTTATAGGCCATACTGACTTCATTCATTGAAACCACTGAATACTTATGCTCTTCCCTCAGGATAGAATTCATTTTCCCTTCATATTCTATTCTGTCCATTATAACAATACCCCCTCCTTTGTCGGGCTTCATTACCCTCACTGTGTCATTGTTACTCAATTCCTTAAGTATTTCATACTCATTCTTACTCAAGTTGAAATTGAGTTTATACTTAGCATCTTCCTTTTGTTTCCTTACTTCCTTAATGAACACATTTTCAAAATTCCTGAGTTGCGGTATTAAGGGGGGGTTGTAAGTAGACTTTCTTTTGAGTTCACAGTCCGTTTTGTTTTCTTTCTTAAAACCCATCCTGGAAGCTAATATTTCAAGGTTAATTTTCCTCATGAAAAGCTTGATATCCAGTATGGTTCGTGTGAAATCCCCGTTGTGCATAGGAATAAACTTAAGTCCCTTACTGAGGAGTGTAAAATGGTCAATATTCAAAATTAAACTACTGAAATTGTAAATAGTGAAACCTCGGTATGTGTTTCTATTTTGTTCCACTAAAATTTTATCGTGGGTAGGATCCTGTGTACCTGTTTCAGGGCTAGGGGTATTATTCAATAAAATCTCCCCCTCCCCCTTCTCCCCCCCCCTCTCATTTGAAAATTTCCCCTTCTATTGTTGTTCCCTTCAAAACTATAAAATTAGTTTTCTCTTATTGGGGGAAATTCTGTCTCATATGTATTTTCATACCATTTTTCTTCTGCCCTATCTTGAAATTTCCTATTAATGTTATTGTAATTCTTTCTTTTGTTAATACGTGTATGTTTATGAGACAAGGGCGTTTATGTGTTTTTACGTTTGCAAGTGGATGAAATAATAAACTCTTTTTGGTGTTCACTATCAGCGATCTCTGGGTCTTTTGGCACTTACGTAGTGGATTATAGATTACCAGGGTGCCAACCCATTCAGCAATCCTAACAAACATGTTAGATTTACACCAAATCAACCTAGAACTCCCAAAAGGAAAAGGCCCAGGTCCATTATTAGGAAACGAACTACAGACAATAGTTCATCTACTGATGACCCATCATCCTGTACAGACAGTGACATACACTTAGCATCAGATTCACCGACCTCCAAAAGGATGCAGGGATTTGTCCCTTTAGGACAAGATATAAACGAGGGGGGAGGAAGCACAAGAAAAATCAACAACATTCCAAGTTTGTTGAAATTAGCAATGCAGAAATAAACAAGAATGTAAATGTAAATGTTCATAAGTTCATAGGTAGGTACTAGGCTATTGGCCCTAGGGCCTATATAAGCCTAGCCAAAAATGTACCCTGGCTTTCGCCACCCAAGAAAATTATTTTCCTGTGCCCCCATTGAGCAGAGCCACAGAAGTGATCCCTGGGGTGCATTTCCCATCCAATCATCAAGATTTTTCTTGAAGAGTGCTAATGAGGAGCTCTGTTTGACATAAATAGGTAGTCTTTTCCAGAGTAATGGAAGTCTCTGGGACAGGAATCTATCCCTCCGGCATGTTCTGTTTATTGTGGTGACAAGGTTTAGGTCCCTAGAGCGCGTAGCTCGGATGGATTGGGATTTCTTTAAGTGGAGCATGTCCAACAGCTCTGGGTTTGACATAGCTTTGTATGTTAGGCAGAGATCGCTCCTGAGTAGGCAATATGCGATGGAGTAAAGCTATAGTTTTTGAGACAGTCTGCATAGGGCATCTATTTGAGGCCAGTAATCCTCTTTGTGAGGTATTTCTGTGGTCTTTCCAGTTGTTGTAGATGGCTTGTGAGGTACATACCAAAAGGGGCATTGTACTCTATAATGGGTCTAATGAGTGATGAGTAGAGGGGAACAATGACCTCTTTTTTTCTGGATGAGAATCCTTTTGTGATGAGATGAGCCACGTAGAAGGATTTCCTGACCACTGTGGTGATGTGATTATCAAAGGAGAGACTACTGTCCACCTGTGTCCCAAGGTCTCATCACATTTTCAGCACTAAGTAGACTACCAGCTATGTAGTAGTTCATGGGTACAGAGTTTTTACCAAAGGGGATGACAATACACATTTTGACATTGAGCTTCAGGCCATGGCTTTGACACCAGGTATCTGTCTCAGTGAGGCCCTTTTGTAGTTTGTCCACGTCGTTAGGAGTTTCGATTATGGCTCTTAGTTTGCAGTCATCTGCAAACTTTGTTAGCCAAAGACCTTCTGTGTTAGCCTGCACTTCAGAGAAGTAGATACCAAACAGGAGAGGACCCAGGACTGATCCCTGTGGTACTCCACTTGTCACTGCTATGAAGTCTGATTTGGAATCAGCTATTTTCACAGTGTGGGTTCTGTCCATGAGCCAGTTGGCAACCCATCTTGTGACATAGGGATTTATACCTAGTTTAGTGAGCTTATCTATAATTCCAGAGTGGGGGATGGTGTTGAAAGCCTTGGCGAGATATAGATAAGCTGTGTGAACCATTTTACCCTCATCTATGGCTTTGGTGACTGCTTCAAAGAAGTCAATCAGGTTTAGGAGACATGATCTGCCTTTTACAAATCCAAACTGGGTGGGGTCAGAGTTTGAAGATTACCAATGTCTTTGTTTATGAGTTCCATGAAGATATGTTCCATAGCCTTGCAGACCAGGCTCGTTAGGCTAATGGGGCGGTAGTTCCTGGGGTCCGTCATGGCTCCACCTTTGTGGATTGGGATAACTGTCATGGTGCGCCATTCAGTGGGTACAAAGTCTGAGGTGAGGCTATGATTGAACATGGTACTTGGGGAGGGTGCCAGTTCATTCTGTAGTTCGTGTAGAACGCAGCCGGGGATATTGTCAGGTCCCATGGATGCTGTGTTCTTGGCTTTGGAGAGTGTGTTTTTTACCTGTGCAGCCGTGATTATAGGAACTTTGCATTTTTCCAGTATAGAGATGGGCCCTCAAGGGGGTGAGAGGGGGGTAAAATTAGCACTGAACCTATCTGCTAAGATGTTGGCAATATCAGTTGGTTCTGTATATGCTCCTCTAAATGCTGTAGCATGGCACAGACAAACTAGTGCAGTGTTCTTAAAGCAGATTCTTAGCGTACACCCACCAGTGTTCTGTCCTGGTTGCTGAAGGTCCCTCTAGCCATAATTCTCAAGTCACACATACATTGGCATTGACAGGGATAGGTATTCCATACATCCCATGAGCCTGTATATGAAGGTGACGAATCTCAACCGTCTCCCTTCATGGTGCCTCTGCCCACATGGTTGTGGCCCCTGTTTCTGTCTTGTGGACTGTATGGTACACTAGGTGCAGGCCGATGACTTGGCAGCTCCATTACCGACTGTAGGCATCTCAGTGGCTTCCAGCTGTGAGAACAGCCCCTTGCATATACAGTACAGGTTCATATGCAAGTACTAGGCTAGCGCCCCTTGTAGGCTATTTTAAGCTAAGCCAATTTCCCTTTGATATGCTTGAAATAACATAACCCATTATAGGATTATCATTAACCATTCCATGGTCAAGAATGATATATTACCCCTAATGAGAATAACTGGGATTATAATATGGGGAGACCCATGCATGGGAAAAAGCATTTAGGATCAGCATTTTTCCATTAGTAGTACAGAAGACAGTCCTAGGATAAATGTTATGCTTCCCACCTTTACATCTAAGTTGTGCTTGAAAATGCACAGGGATGAACTTTGTGTTATGTGGATGGGGAGTCTGCTCCACAGCAGCGGTATCCAGTGCAAAATATAACGGTCCCCCTGAAACCATTCCGTTGAAGTTGCAGAAGAAGTTTAGATCCATAGACCAAGTATTTCTGATGCCATTTGACTTGCTGATGTGCAGTAAATCCATCAGTAATGGGTCGGAGGTTGTTTTGTATGCCAGACAGAAGCTTCCTCTTAGCAGTCTGTAGGATACAGAGTATAGTGAGAGAGGGCTTTGAGTCACTCCATGTAGGACACGTTAGTTAGTTCAAATAAGCAAACCACCAAGTTAAAGGTTGGTTCAACGACAAATACAGTTCAAAGAAAATTAGAAGTAAATCAACCAACCACAGCCAATACAAACAAAGTTTTATTAAACAGAACGGTAAGCTTTCATGCAATAATGCACTTCCTCAGACCAAGACAAAAAACACAGTTCACACTCCAAACAAACAATAAAGGTAATTAAGTTAGTGAGGTTATGTCCTTTAAGAGAATAGTTGGTCTTGCCTACATAAAAACAAGCACAATCATTACAGAAAGCCAAATATCGATTTTAGAGTATGCTAGAGATATTCATTATAGACATCTAAACAATGCTTAGCCTAAACATGTTGATGCTTTCTCCATGCATAGTTTTTCTTTTTTAGTTTTACAGAAGCTTTTCAATGACTTCAGTGGTGGGATATGGTTAATAAGGTGAAGAGAACAGAAATGAATTGGATCATTGCCTTACAAGCATACAAGAGTTCCTGGCTTGAATGTCAGGGTACCTTTAAAGCCTGCATTTAAAGTAAGTAAATTAACTCATTAACTTAATTACCTTTATCATCTATTTACAGTGTGAACTGTGCTCTCCATCTTGGTCCGAGGAAGTGCATCGCTGCATGAAAGCACTTACCTTTCCATTTTAATAAAACTTCATTTTTATCAGCTATGGTTGGTTGGTTGGTTTACATGTAGGACATGTTGTTTAGGCCTTGTTCCAGTTGTTGCATATGTTTGGACAGATACATGCCAAAGGGGGCATTATATTCAAAGACTGGCTTAGTGAGGGCTTAGTAAAGGGGGGCAATGACATCCCTAGATCTAACACTATTTATATTTATTTATTTAACAATCTTTTGTTAATAAGCTGTGCAATATGGGCAGACTTTCTTACAACAACAGACATGGGTTAGTCAAAATTTAGGTCACTGTCCACATCTATTGCCAAACCCCGAATAACTGGATCAACTCTTAGGGGTGTATTGCCAATGTGATAGTTCCATGGGGCAGCTGACTTCCCAAACGATATAATAATGCATTTTTGGCATTAGTTTCAGACTTTAACACCCGTTATTTACTTGACACAAACATTCCTGCAGGATGGCTAAGTCATTTTAGGAATTCAATGACTGCCCCTAGCTTGCAGTGATCTGTAGACCTAGTCAGAGCCCTTTAGCATTGGCTTTTACTTCAGAAAAATTATCTTCTAAAGATTATCTTCTAAACAGGTAACTTGCCTGTACATGACTTCATTATCTCTGTCCCATAAGTACAGGATTTTCCTATGGTCAGCTGGACATCACTTTGCATCACACTTCTGAATCTCCCTACCACACCGTTTACCTCCATTTGCATTTGCCAACACCCTCTTTTTATTAATGTTGCTTATTTCATATGCGGGTATGCACTCATTTGCAAGGTATGCTGGCCGTAGTATTTTGCAGCATAGTCTTAACTATGCTACTCTTGTTTCTGAATCACCCTCCCTGTTTATGTCCATTCATCTTGCAAATTCACCCACAATGCCACACAAATCATTTCATAACCCCAGGAAGAAATTTCAGAAAAGAACAAAAATAATAAAGGGAAATACCTCTGAAAAAGCTGGAATATTTCAGCAAATTCGAGCTCTCTCCTTGTACACTGCAAGAAGGAAGTAGTTCTTATCCCAAAAGAAACTTATCAGACTTTGTTTTGTCACCTACCAATCTGTCTATTCTTAATAAAGGTCTTACTTTTATTCCTGGTTTTGTGGTATCTGAGGATGTCCTGGCACAAGATGTCATGTCTTTTTGCAGAATTCTAAACCTTAAGTTGCAGTTTGGTGATTCAGATAGTAATTATAATCATGGTAGATTTTTATATCACAAATCACGATACCTTCCTCCCATGCATCCCATTGTATACCAGTTTCAGAGCAGTATTCTCAAAGATCTGCATTATTCTGGCTCTGATACTCGCTTCAAACCCAATAACTTGTCACTGGTTGAAAAGCAAGCAATCACTGAATTACAGAACAACAGGGACATAGTCATTATTTCTGCCAACAAAGGAGGGGCGGTAGTAGTCATGAATTGGTCTGATCATAACAAGGAGGCCAAGAGACAACTTTCGGACAGACGCTACTACTCAGAAATGCCAATCAACCCCACTTTCAGATTTAAGAAACAGATTGATGACTTTTTATTAATTGCTAGGGACAAAGGTATCATCACAGAAAACGTGATGCAGCAGCTAACGATTCAGGATTCTGCCAGTCAATACATCTACTTTCTACCCAAGATACACAAGGACCTGGTTAACCCACCAGGTAGACCTATTGTGTCAAGTAGGGGATACATCATGGAACCACTATCTATATTCCTCACCAGATATCTGAAGCCTTTGCTATCACGGGTACATTCTTGCTTACAGGATACTACCGAATTTCTACAAATTATTTCTGATACACAGTTGGAACAGGGATGGCTAATGTGCACACTTGATGCTAGTGCTCTATATACTAACATTCCTCATCAGGTTGGTTTGGAAGCTCTTGCCCATTGGTTAAAAGTGGCTGGTTTATATCAGCCAGATTTCAATTCCTTCCTGGTAGGTCTTGCAGAACATGTCCTTACTAATAACATCTTCTTTTATCAGGAAACTTGCTATTGGCAAACCAAGGGTACAGCAATGGGGGCGTCCTTCGCCCCCATCTATGCTGACCTATTTATGGCCTTTATCGAAGATCAAATAATTTATGATAACAGCCATAATATCTATTTGGATGAAATCGATATCTGGAGACGTTATTTGGATGACTGTTGGATGGTATGGAGGGGAGATGTGGAGTATCTAGCTGAATTCATATCTTATATCAATGACAACAAATGGGGTCTACAATTTACAGTAAATTATCATGTAAGTACTATCACCTTCTTGATGTTCTGATCAACAGACTACCTGATCACACTTTAAGCACCCAGGTTTTCAGGAAGTACCCCGAACATAACACTGTCCTCCATGCATCCAGTTTTCATCCTCCTCACATCGCTAGAAATATCCCTAAATCTCAATTTATAAGACTAAGGCGGATTTGCTCTCATGAATCCTCTTTTCAAGAACACAGACAGGACCTGACTAACAGATTCAGAGCCAGGGGATGTCACATGTGACATGTTCTGCAAGCCAGTAATTGGGTCAACACACTTCCAAGGGAGGACTTATTAACTTATAAACCACGCAATAGGGAAGAACCCCAACCTATTAGGTTTGTAACCACTTATGCTAGAAATTCTGATTTATTAATCAACAGCATACATAGACACTGGAACATTTTACAATGTAATCAAGAGCTAGCCAACATAATACCAGACAGATGCCTGTTTTCATTTCGCAAAGACAAGAATTTGGCATCTTGCTTTAATCATTACAAACGTACTCATGACATCAGCTATTCTCACTCATTACAGACGACTTTGACTGGTTGCTTCCCATGTGGTCACTGTATCAATTGTGATAAAGTAACCAAGTCTAAACAATTCACAAGCAAAAATTGTGCCATGGTTTATGACATAAATGTTTTTGGCAATTGTAGCAGCGATTGGTTAGTCTGTTTGGCAACATGCACCTGCAGTTCCTTTTACATTGGGCAAACATCTCGTCCTCTCAGGCTGAGAATCTCTGAACATGTAAGTAATATCAAAAATAAAAAAGTTAACAATGCTTTGTTTGGTACATAAAACTACAAAATTTACTTTTATGATCATTGATGTTGTTAAGGGTAACAAATCAAACAAAACTGGATGGCATTCTTAGATTCTAAAGAAAAGAAATGGATTGTGAAGTTAGGTGGATTATTCCCACCTGGCCTCAATGAGCAATTGTGAAAATGAACCAATGGAGTTTAACTTGAACGTATTTAAACAGTAGCACTTGACTTCTCTGGTTTACACTGATGAAGGCTGTGTCTTTTACCAGCCGAAACCGGTCTGGTTACTTGTTTTCATGCTCTTATAATCAATAAAAGTTTTTTCCATACCATCTTCTCACATTAAAAACTGAATGGACTTTGTAACTGAAATTATCTTGTTACTAGTTTTTATGAGTACTGTAGCAAGGGTGGTATGAAGAGGGCAGCTGCTCTAGGTGTAGCCTGTTAGGGAATGCAATCAGCATGCCAGAAGAGTTGCAGATTAGGTGTGAGTGTAGTATCAGCAGCCATTTAAACATCCATATTAACATTTCAGCTGCTTAAATTAATTTAATTAGGTTATATGTGCATGTGTGTTTATATGTTAGTAAATGTTGTGAGGAGCTAGTAGATCTCTTGCTTCAATTTTTTTTGTTCTGTTTTTTTTTGTAATGAGAACTGCCTTTCTGGGGACTGCACCAGAAACTGACCTAGCTACATACCCACATCAGGAAATACCTATACAACCTAAAATACTTTTTTATAATAGAAGAGCTTTTTTTAAGAACTTCTCTGAAAAGTACAGAGCGCAGGCACTTACAACTTAGTTCAAACTAAACACAGACTGCAGCAGTCTTCTTTCCTCATCAGTCAGTGTCCACCCCTCTCATGTCGTCTAGCATAACCAAGTGTTTAGGTTTTATTACTAGAATCTGCTTCCCTGGAAAACCACACAGTCGTGACATGTCACATTAGAAGGTGGCAGTGACAGCTGTTATGTAGTCTGGCAACCATGTAGTTGAATAAATAGTACCATATCCTTTCCCATTAAGAAGTCTGTCAAATGTATACTGGTTCTCAACTCTGAAAGGACTCTCTCTCCCTTTATACATGTGTGTGTGTGTATCTACCTAAAATGATTGAGAACAGAAAATATCAACATAAAAAAGTCAACTAAAAAAGATTGGAATAAATCCCTCCATCAAACATATGCAGTACATGCAAACAAAACACAATGTTTTTGTGTGGGGTCAAGCCCCCCTGCACCCCCAATAATTATATATACCAATTCTGAGATAGTACAGTACTGAGAAATGGCAAATTTCCTAACCATGGTATTTTAGTGATCAAGTATCATTGTCAACAGATTTTCTGTCGGACAAAATGGGCAGGAAGGAAAGCTGTCGACATCAGGAACACTTGACCAAATTAAGGGGATATATAAGCCTTAAGGGGCAAAATCAGTATGTATGTACGGTTCCCATTCAGAAGCCTGAAACATCATAAGCCTGAAAATCAAAATCCTGAAACCAAAAGCCTGAAAATTCAGAATCCTGAAAACTCAAAATCCTGAAAGCCCAAAATCCTGAAAGACCAAAATCCTGAAAACACAAATAATGCTAATATGTCACTATAAAGACACTAATATCTACCAACTGACCCTGACCCTGACCCTAACCCTAAGGTCCGACTATCGACACTCACCTGACTACGCTCTAACCCTAACTCACTTAAACCGCCTAACCCCAATATTTGTCACTATTGCATACATGCCTAACCTGCGCCCTAACCCTAACTCACTTAAACCGCCCCTAACCCTAAAATAAAACCAACCGCACACTTACCTGACCCCAACGCATAACCTAACACCACAGGGCTAACAATAGCAAAGCCACAATGACATCAGTATGTCTATTTTGTGTTTTCAGGATTTTGAGTTTCAGGATTTTGGTCTTTCAGGATTTTGAGTTTTCAGGATTCTGAATTTTCAGGCTTTTGGTTTCAGGATTTTGATTTTCAGGCTTATGATGTTTCAGGCTTCTGAATGGGAACCGTATGTACATAGGAATATAGTTAAACAAGCATATTAACAGACAAACATAGGATCCAAATTTAAAAATAATAAATATTCAACAAAAATTTCAAAGCATAGGTAACAATGAGTGACATAAAAATTATATATGTAGTATTCTGAAAAGAGGAAGAAGGTTTTAGATGACAATAAGAAGGGAAAGAATAACTGTATTTAATGCACAGATATTATGTCAGGTTAAATGATAAAGAAAGTGAAATAAAATGTGTTACAATGTATGATGACAGTGAAACATTGTTGGATTAAAGAGCTGGTATTTACTGATGCTATGTCATGGTTATAGAAAGGTGTAGAGGTATTTGCATGTTCTTAAAAGGTAGGAAGTTTTTAATGAGACAAAATCTCTGGGGAGTGAGTTCCACATATTGACAAGAAAATGGCTGAGAGCTTGGTCTCCGAGTCTTGAAAACGTTTTCTTTACAGATAGTAGAGTTTTTTATCAGATGATCTCATTGTTCTCTCTAAGTGGATATCAGTGGGGAGAGTCAGCAGCTTTTACATTTTTCAAGAGTCTATGTGTAAAAGTAAGGTGAAAGAATGTCAGTGTTTTAGTGCATGACTTCCAGCCAGGTTTAAGTATAAGACATGTAGGTATTGTCAACTGATAGAGAAGCAAACGTAGCTATTTTATACTAGGCAGACTGAAGCTTATACAAAGCTGTTTATATTGTTTTTAACTTCAGATGTGGGCACTGCCAAGAGTACAGGCTGACATTGGTGCTGCTCCTCTGTGTCTGAACAATAATATGTCTGTTTTCCTGCTCTGTAATTCCATCTTAGTCTTATCTTATCATTTTCCATCTTAGTGTAATTTCTGCACTTAATTTCATTATGTCAAGCTGTCAGACTGAAGATATTGGAACAGGAGTATGGAATACAGATCATTTCTACATTTCACCAAAATGTAAGACAGCTAACCCGTCACCTGTCCTAACACCACATAACATAATACAGTGCAATGCCATCAGTGATACAGGCAGTCAACCTGCAAAAAGCTTCTTTATGCATGGCATCTGTAAAACAGAAGAAGAAAACCATGGTATGTTACTTTGTTAGCTCACAGTGGTCTTTTGCTTTAACACAGCAGGACCAATAATGCCATTTGTCCCTCTGAAGTAAATAGAATGCCAAATTGAAAAATAAACCTGTGCAATGGAACCCAAATATAAACAGGCTCTATAATAAAAGAAAAGTAATTGCATGTAAAATAAATGTAACTCTCAAGATGAGAAAAATCTCTTGCTAGACTTAAATGGACCCTGATAAAATCAACCACAGTCAGATATGTGGTAAAAATAGTCACCAGGCAAAGGACAACCGGAAAGCCTTTTTAACAAAAACTTAGAAACAATGCCCAGAAATGTGCAGATCCAATAGGTAATAATATAACACATTCCGACACGAGGACATAGCCAATCTACTAGTAGATAAATTTAGTTCTAACTTCACCTCCTCCCTTCCTACATTCCCATATCTCATACCTACTTCTACACCCCCTCCCTCAAATCTCCCATGAACAAGTCCTTAAGGCACTATTTGAGGACTAGAACACTGCTTCCTTGAGGTCAGATAATATAATGGGCTGATTACTGGCCAGCCTGAAAGAAAGCCCTGTCAGACACCCTGCAGAGGCTATTCAAAGTCAACCTGCATGGATACTTTGTGTCAGATTAATGGAGGACAGAAATATTCATACTTTTGCAGAAAGGTGAGGTGTCAATGGACCCATTAAATTATAGATCCATAAGTCTGTAAATCTATAGATAAGATCATGATGGAATTAGTAAATAAGGATGTAGTTAACCTACAAACTCTTGACCCAAGCTAGTCTGAATTTGTCAAGTGCAGATCCTGCAAGAATTTCCAAGATGGCTACAGAATGAATATCAGCTTAATTTCAGCTCTCACATTGTGAAAACAGAATCTCAGAACTGTACTTAAGTAATCTAGAAGTAATCTTATTGGGCAGCTGCGGTGGTGCAGCAGTTAGCATTGCCACCTCACAGCAAGAGGTTCTCCAGTTCGATCCTTAACTGGGGTGCCTTCTATGTGGAGTCTGCATGTCCTCCCTGTGGTCGAGTGGGTTTCCTCCGGGTACTCTGGTTTCCTCCCACATCCCAAAGACATGATATAGGTGGATTTGACACTCTAAATTGGCCCTAGGTGTGAGTGTGTGCATGTGAGTGCCTTCTGTGGAAGGTTGGGCGCCCGGCTGGCAACTTGACACCGTAAAACTCCACTGCCAATCATGAGTGGACAGGCGATCTGCTGTGGTGACCCCTAACCGGGAAAAGCTGAAAGAAGGAGAAGAAGTAATCGTATTAAAAAGTAAGTCAAATGTGCTCAGAGCTGATTAAAATAAATGAATCTCTGAAAGAGTATATCAACTCAAGTAACAAAAGGCTGGAATAAAATGAAAGAAGCTTTAAACATATATTCAGATCAGCTGATATGAGACTGCAAGAAAACAAAATAAAAACTGGAACAGTCTCCAAACAATGGTAAAAAA
Source organism: Protopterus annectens (assembly GCF_019279795.1). Classification (NCBI taxonomy): domain Eukaryota; kingdom Metazoa; phylum Chordata; order Ceratodontiformes; family Protopteridae; genus Protopterus; species Protopterus annectens. Next base: position 405,317,237 of record NC_056745.1, read on the forward strand.
CAAAGAAAAAAATAGTTATAACTACTGTTAAACCAGAAGACAAGCCTTAAAACAACTCCTTAGCATTAATGTAACTTTATTTCATGCTTTCATCAACAGCAATAGACTTCTTCGGAAATGAATTACACGAAAGATACATGAGCTTAAATACTTGAAATAAAATCATGTTGACCAATCCCAATAAAAATACATCCCATGTTTATTTCCACTCTATTTAACCCTTTAGCATCTAAACTGCTCAAGAAGAGACATTTCAAAAAATTGTAAAATTAGAGGATAGGTAGGGAAAACCTGAGATTTTCTGCTGTACCAGAAACCTGGACAGAACAGATTATGTTAATTTTATGAATAACTGGGCTGGTATTCAACATCAGGATTTGCTAATTGAAAGAACACATCATTTGTATGCTCCAAACCTGGCCATTAGAAAGCAGCCAAGTAATTTAATAGTAAATATACAATCCTACCAGCAGAAAAAGTTGATTCGAACAAAACTGTGCCAGAAGGACAAAGTACTAAAAGTGGGAGGCAGCAGAGTGTTTGTGGAAAGTGATCACTCACTGTATGCAGGAAGAGGAGCAAGTTTATTCTAGTTATCAGGGAATGTTGAGAAACAGGTATGAGATTCAAGTTGCTGTATCCAGCTGTCTTAAGAATATTTTCTTCCTAGAGGGTCAAATTCATTTTTTGATGCAGAACACGCTAAGGAGGAAATATAAAAGTTTGTCCAGTAAAAAGTTAACTATCAAACAGAAGGGGATCCAATTTCTTATTCTTTTGAATATAAAGCTCATAGAGATACCATGTCAGTGAAACATTTTCTAATGAAAATGCTTGAGAGGCAGAAAAAAAAGCACAAGATCTGACTAGAAGTACACAGGAGTACACTGGAAATGAACCAGAGACTGAAGTTGGGAGATGGAGAGCAACAGAAAGAAAACCAGCAATTCAAAAATTAATGAATAAATGTGGGATTGCAAAGCATCGATTGCATTTTTGAAATACGGTGTAACAAGAAAGCCTGGAAATATTTGACTTGTTTGACTTTAAGCTTGTAGGAGACTCCAAAGCATATGCACTACTTCATGCCATTAATGTTTAGAAGAACATTAAGGAGAGGGGAAGAGGAAGGAAAGCGGTAACTGTAAAATAATGTTTGTTCTCAACAGTATTTTTATAAAACATGACATAACATGCAAGTTATAGAGTAAATCTTTTTCAGTTATTTTTGTGTGTAATAGATACTGTAGAAAACTTGTGCCCTTTTTCCCCTTCTACTTTCTTTTTTCATTCAGTTTTATGAAACTGGCATGCTTTTTCTTACTTTTGCATAGCATAGGAGAATGACTAGATTAAGGCCCTTGGCTTGCTCTTACAACAAGGTTTAGGAGGAAGCAAGTAAATTAAACAACACTGAATGTAATGAAAAGTTTTCCTTTAGCAAATACATGTTAACAGTGCAACATGAGAGGTTTGTAGCTGGTTCTCATGTTTCTATGGAGACAAGGTGATGAGGGCAATTATTTCACTGGCTAAAAGACAGTGTTTTCTAAAAGCATTCAAGCTGTTTTCTACATCTTGTAAAGGAATAAGAATATGACAAAAACAGCACTTAGTATATGAAGAAGCACACACTGTACCATCCATCGTAGTATGGATAACCTTCATTGTAGGTTAATTAAAGCCTGTGAATGTAGCTGGGGCAATTGATCCTTTTAGGAGGGTTAAATTTCATTATTTGAAGAAGTACATAGTTTTGTGTGTTTGTATTAAGTTACTAGGTTATGGGGTGTTTGGGGTGGGTGTATTTTTTGTTTGAGGGTTTTCATTAAAACAAAAGGTTTTGTAAGATGTGACATACGTTCAAATGGATATGACAAGAAACTGTATAAAAGATCAACCTGCAGACAGTGTATAAATGTAACACAAAAGCTGACACCTGGCATTATTTTAAAAAAAGCTGTTATACATAGGTGGAAATAACTTCTGATCAGAATGGCAACACTTCCCATATTATCTTTGAATGTGAATGGTCTCACATGTATGTAAAAAACAAAGAGCAGTGAACTACATTAAGAAATGCAGATTTTAAATAGGTATACTACAGAAGACATTTGAAAAGAAATGAGCATGTGAATTTGAAAAGAAAAGGTACTTATATTAATTGTTAGAATCCAACAGGGATAGAAGAGGAAAAAAAGGTAATAATGGTAGATTAGTAGTAGAAAGGGGATACAGCCAGGGGAGCATGATTATGCTAGTATGTATTTATATTCTACCTAAAACTGCTACAATGGAACTTAAGAAAGTTCTGGGAGAAATAATCAGCTTTCACCAGGGAATATTATTTATAGGTGAGGACTAGAATTTGATTTGCAACAGTGAAGATGTATCAGGGTGGGGGGAGCTAAAAGTGAAACTATAACAAAAGAGGGTAGATTTTTTTAAGAAATTCATGAAAATATTTGATATAGAAGATGTGGATTAGTAAGAGCTCAGAAAGAATTCACATATTTCCCAAGGTACAAAGACTGGGCTGTGCTTTTCCGAGCAATAAGTACATTTAATTAATGTTTCAAATAACTATTTCAGATCACGTGCCAATAATAACTGCAATAAAAATGTAGTGATGAAATAAAAATGAGACACTGGCAATCCCCACCTATCTCTTAAACATAGAGGAATTTAAGGAATGAGTAGTGGGAATTATTTGGGTGTTATCAAGGAAGATAGAAATTTATTCAGAAACATAGCTAAGGACTGGGATAAAATGAAAGTGAAGTTAATAAATAGGGTAGAAATAAAAGAAAAAAGTGATATGGCTAAGAAGTAATAATTATTTAGTGGTACTAACAAAACTTAAAGTATTGCAGAATAGGGGGAATTTCACAGAACATGAAGAGGTACAACTGCAGAGTGCTAAATAGAAAATAAAGGACTACCTGGATGCATTCATGAGTTTAGAAAGATTGCTGTTAAGCAACTGTTTTTGATTATAATTCCAGAGCACAAAAGCCTTTAGCACAATGGCTCAGGCAACAGAATGTAAAAGTGGTTGTTCCCAAGCTTAGGGAGCATATAACAAGGTAAATAACTAGAGATCCTACAAAGGTATTAGAAATATTTTGAAATTTTTATGAAAATCTGCATAAAGCAGAGAAATGGGAAAATCTAGAAAAAGTAAAAATCAAAATGTTTATGGAAGAATTAAATATGTCAAGGTTAGAGGTAGATGATGCTCAATAAATATCAGGATAGGAAAAGATGAGATAAAAATGGTGACATACAATCAATCTACAGAAAAGTGTCCTGGAGTAGATGGTATTCCTGTAGAAGTTGGAAGCTAGGAGGGAAGAAAGTGATAAAGATCTGGAAGTTATTGTTTGACCATATTTTAAAAGGAAGTGAAGCACCAACATCGTGGAAGAAAGCTGTGATGGCTGTAATACTTAAAGATAGTATTGTCCCATCAGATCCAGTTTCATATAGGCCCATTTTTATTCTAAAACATGATTATAAAGTGTTTATGTCTATAATGGCTAAATGAATGACAAAGGTGATGCCAAAATTGATAGATATGGATTAATGTGTTTTTGTGGAGGTTAGGCAACCATTTGACGACATTAATAAAACAATGATGATCCAGAGGGATGCTGAATATAAGAAAATACCACTATTGTTGGTGGGTCTTGATGCAGACAAAGAGAATCCTGTAGCTGTTCAGCCAAAAGCATTTCCAGTTCCAGCTCTTGTGCAAGACATGACTTCCAGTAATCTAGAAGACAAATAAGTTAAATGTGCTCAGAAAATTATTTTCCACAAACACTCTACTGTCTCCAACTTTTAGTACTTTGTCCTTCTGTCACAGTTGTCAGAATCAACTCTTTCTGCTAGTTATATTGCATCTTTTCTATTAGAGATCTTGGCCAGGTTTGAAGTATACATACAATGTGCCCTTTCAGTTAATTCTTGCTATAGCATACCAGTCCAGTTGCTTATTTGTGCTTTCATAAAATTAATACAGTCTGTTCCTTCCACTTTCTCTGGTACAGCAGACAATTTCAGGTTTTCCATACATGCTCTGTCCTCTAAATTGATGATGATGTTTAATTTAACATTTGTAACTGTAAGTGCATTCTACAAGTATTATGTATATATTCTTGACCATTGTAAGGTTTACTTAGGTAAGCCTCCCCTTCCCAAGAAAAAAATCTCCATGTCATTTATAATAATAATAAAGTCTACAGTGTCAAGCTTATTCATGTCATGGTACAGTACGTTATCTGTGTTATGTTTGCATTACACAGTTTTAGACTGAAATTAATGTAATGATAATCAGAGGAGCCTAGAAGATACACATTCACTAAATTATTAATCATTTGTAAGTTGGTAATCAGTACTAAAGTCAAGTAAATAACCACCTCTTGTAGGATACTGACCCAGTTGTCTCAGATGATGCAAGTTAATAATATCCAAAACGCTTGCCTCTTAGTGATTTTTGTACTTCTGTGTGTCCTAATTTATGTTATGTTAGTTAAAACCACACACTAAATAGTATATTTTTAATTAATATTACATGATCTGAAGTAATAAGGCTTTCACACCTGTATAACATCACAACTGTTTATTCTCCACAGGATGAATATTACTTGTAATCACACTGAGTGTTCAGATTTTTTTTCTCCGAGTAGAAACTTATTGATTCATGCACTACTACTATGCATTCACCCCTTTTATATCACCTTGAATGATAGGTGATTTTTTTTGTTGAAGGATTTAAAACTTACTAAGCCCCAAGTTTCCACGATAGCAGTAACCTTATATTTATTGTGTGCAATTAGAAAATCTAACTCCTTCTGTTTTTGTAGACTTAGCATAGTAAAAAGTACAGCTGTGTAAGTTGAACTTACCATAAAAGTAAATGTTCAGATGATCAGTGTTGCAGTAGCTTTAGCTATATGGGATATATCCTGCCAAGGATATAACAGCCAGCCAGCTTCCAAAGCTTCAGAACACCTACAGTGTGTCCAAACTGTCATGTAGCTCAAGATGAGATGCCTAAAAGACACGGTAAGGTGTGTAGCCCTTCACAGCTGTCCTGTCAGCATAGAGAGCAAAGCTGAGCCCTGAAAGGGCAATGGTAAGAACAACAAAAAATAAATGTCTACACCCTGGCATAAAAAACACCAAAAACATGAGGGTGGAGGGATGGAGTGGCTATTGCTTCAGTGATCATTCAAACATCTACTGTTAAGTTAAGTCCAGCTTACAAAACTATACTGTGTTCATCATATTGATCACTGCTGGAGTAGCCTTAGATGTATGGGTAGATTACCTTAGCTAACTACATTTGAGAGGTGGAAGGAGAAGAGCCCACATACCCCTGGAGAATGATCCTAGCAGAGCTTGATCAGGACCTAGAGAATGAATCAAGTTTGCAGTACTTTGTACATGTACCAAGTACTTCTAGAAATCAACCATTTCCAAAAACCATAGATGAAGCCAAGGTCCTGGTAGAGTGGGCCTTGACCCTGCCTGGAATAGTTTTGTTATGGTGAGTGTAAAAAAGGTAATAGCATTAGAGAACCATTTGGAAACAGTCTGTTCTGACACAGGTCATCCCTTCTTACCTTCACAAGAAATGAACAACTGATCAAAATATCTGAAAGATTTAATTGTGTCAATATAGCACCTTAGTTGTCTGTAGACAAATAAGTTATGGAGTACCCATTCTCCCTCATTTTTAGGTTCAGGAAAGAAAACAGGGGATGGACAGTTTGACTTAAAGTAATCTCGGATACCACTTTAGACATAAAAGAAGGATTAGTTCTCAAAGAAACTTTGTCCCTATGGAAAATGAGATAAAGGTGCTTCAGCAGAAGAGCATGCAACTCAGAAACCCTTACAGACGTGAAAGTACTCAGTAAAACTGTTTTCCATGTAAAGAACATCAATTCAGTCAGATTAGCTGGTTCAAATGGTGCAAGTGTTAGCATCTTTAACACAAAATTAAGATCCCAAGGAAACCTCTTATACAAAACCGCTTTCAAGGACATTTTGATATGAGACTGTGATATGAGACTGCATTGAAAGAGGAGGATCCTTGTGCAGACATACTGAAATGGTTGACAAAAGGACCTTGATAGAATAATAAGGCAGGACATAGGATAGTAACTCGCACAAATATTATAAAACCAGAGAACAACTAGCCCTGAATGGGTGCTGGTTGTGTTGTTGGCACCAACTAGAAAACCTTTTCCATTTGTTAATATATGACTTTCTACTAGGAAGTTTTCTTGCCTCCATTAGTGCCTGCTGTACACACTCAGTAAACAGCAGCCTAAAAGGAATTAAGACTGTCATCCAGGCAGTCAACTGAAAATTCATGATGTTAGGGTATATCAAACAACCCTGTTCTTGTGTGAGTACATTCAGTCTGTGAGGAAGCTTGTGGCAATTGCCCCTGGCCATTTCCAAAAGAAGGGAGAACCATGACTGCCCAGACAGAACAAAGTCACCACAATGATCTTGGGGAATTCCTTCTGAGTCTTCAGAAGTACCCTGGATATTAGTGGATAGGGTGGAAAAGCATACAGGAACATTCCTGTCCAAGGATAAATAAAGGCATCTGTCTTCCAGGCCATCTTGCATGGATTACTGTTACAGAATCTTGCCAGTTGATTGTTAGGAGAGAAAGCAAAGAGGTCTACTTGAGGAACTCTCCACTGATGGATTAAATCTTGGAAGACTCTCCGATTTAGTTTCCATTTATGCGGGTCTGCCTGGTCCTGCTCAGCTTGTCTGCCACGCAGTTGTGCTCTGATGGAATGTAGGATACCTGTGGAGTGAAATTGTGCTGTAAAGCTATATCCCAAACTAACATGGTTGGTCTGCAAAGGGGGGGGGGTGCATCCTGGTTCCCCCCTGCTTATTGATGGAACACATGACTGTGGTATTGTCTGTAAATACTTGAAGAGATCCTGGGGACCAAGGATGGTTCAGAGAGTTGAGTGCCTTGATCATGGCAAGCATCTCCTTGCAATTTATGTGCTTGTATCTGTCCTTGGTGTACCCCCTTAACCAGGCAGTTAACTGAAGATTCATGATGTCAGGGTGTATCAGACATCCCTGTTCTTGTGTGAGTACATTCAGTCTGTGAGGAAGCTTGTGGGTACTTCTGAAGACTCAGAAGGAATTCCCCAATATCATTGTGGTGACTTTGTTCTGTCTGGGCAGTCATGGTTCTCCAGAAAATGCTCCTCAGTCAAAGTTTGAAGTGTCTTTGGTGACTGACTGATTTGCAGCAGGAAGGGAGATGGGGAGACCTGGATTTAAGGATATCTGTTGTCTACACCAAAAGATTTATCTTCTGACAACCCCCAGAACTGGGATTTGAAAAGATAGAAGCTGTTGATGCTGGGACCAAAGAGATTTCAGATACAACTGTATCTTTCTCATGAGGAGTCTTACCAGGGTTATCATGAGAATCACAGATGCCACGAGACCTGCAATCCTGAAGTATTCCCTCACAGTGACTGAAGTCTGAGTGGTAAACCTTAAAAATAGATCTAAATAAAGATCTATTTTTTGCGGAAGAAAGACAATTTGAACTGAGGTGACTAGATGACATCCCAGAAACACAATCCTGTGTAAAGGAGTCAAGAAAGACAAGAAAGACTTTTGAATGTTCTCTTGGAATCCCAGCTTGTGTAAGAGATTTCTCATCCAAGAGAGATATTCCTGACACTTTGAGGAAGACTGCAAAGATAAAGTAAGTTATCTAAATATTGAAAAATGTGTATTGACTGTAGCTTGCAATGAGCTATAACTGGAGTTAGACACTTCGTGAACACTCTTGGTGCAGTGGATAGTCCAAAGGGTAAGGCAGAGAACTGATACTGTGATCCAGACACACAACCTTAAGAAACATCTGATGAATAGGGATGTGATGATAAGCATATTTTAAGTATAGTGTTACCAGGAAACTTGAAAGAGGAAGGAAAGTTAATAGGTTGCGAAGTGACATCATTTTGAATTTGGGCATTATCACAAGCAGGTTTAGGAAAGAAAGATCCAGAACTGATTTCCAAGCATTTATTTCTTTGGCACTAGGAACATCCTTGATTAAAAACTCTTTCCCACCTGGGAAGGAGGGACTGGTTCTATCACTCCTTGGGAAAATATGTGATGAAAAACAGGTGGAAACAAAAGACTCTGATATGGAGGATGAGGACTGACCCCCTGGAAAGGAGGAATTTCCTCCTACTGCTCTCTGTAACCCTGATTAATGATTTTTAGAATCTATTTGCCTGAAACAATCTTGCCAAAGATAAAAATTGAAATTCAGACGTTCTGGAAGAAAAAATTACTAGAGTGGGAGGGGGACAGAAGGTCTCTTGAACAGTCATTTAGTTTTGTTAGACCGTCCTTGGTTTTGGGAGGTTTGACACTTCATTTTGGAGTCCCTTGCCACTTCTTAAACATCTGCTTTACCAGAAGTTTGTTGAGACTGTTTATTCTGCTTTTTGCTGAAATTGGATGAGGAGATAAATAATTCCTTGCACAATCTGGATCAGTTTGCCCCTTTCATCACACTTTTTGATCACCTCTGCAGCAGAGGTGCCAAATACAATCTCTGTCCATGGGAGAATTTAAAATCTTATTTTTAACATCATCTGGAAGGTTCTCAGAATGCAGCCTTACAAACCTTCTCAAAACAGTACCAGTGGCCATAACCCTGCAAGAAGTATTAACAGATTCATCATATATACACACTACAAACAGCAAGTAGTGACCTGTGCTATGTAAAATAAGTTATTTAAAGCAGATTTTTCCTCAAAAGAAGAAATTGCAGATAGAATGTTCCTCATAGTTTCACAGTTTATCAGAACAAACTTTAACATAGGAGCCTGACAATTCAAAATTCTGAAAATCAAAGTTGCAGAAGTATACACTTTTTCCACAAACAGATTAATGTTCCCATTGTTATTGGAAATATTAAGATTGGAATTAACTAAATGCTAAGCAGCAGTGGGATCAACTAAAGCTGTAACTGCTGGGTCAGGTTTGGGAAGATGTATAAAAATGCAAAAGACTGAGGAACTTTTTACATCCTATCTGCTGTTTTAGAAGCAGTCAATTTTGAGGAAAATTGTAGGCAGTAACACACACATCCTCAAAAAAAGGCAGAACAGGCGCAATGAGTATAGGTTCTGGAAAATCCTTCTGTAACAACTCAGTAATTTCTCAGGGTCTGAGAAACCTCAGTGTTCTCCCACTGAAAACAATGGTACATTCTAGTAATAGTCTCAGAGAAAGAGAACTGCTCCACATTGAGAATCAGAAACTGAGTTCTCCTCTGAGTCTGAGACAGAAATCTGAGAAAAAAAAAAACTATCCATCCCTGCATCTTCCTGTTCAGATTCAGACTCCTGAATCTCTTCAGGAAAAGAGAAATCCCTCTTTCTTTTACCAGGCACTATTTTACAAGAAGGATAAATAGCCTGAATTAATCCTTGAGCCAGATCCAGTAAAGTACTCCTATCCAAAGAAAATTGAGAAGGGGTAGACACATGCTTGGCTTTCTGTTTCTTTTATACATGAAAAATGGGGTCAGCTATGTTACTAATGGAAGCAGATGCATACCCAGGGATTGGCATAGCATTCTGACACGAGGGAAACCTTCCTTGTTTCCTCTCCCAGGACCAACAAGAGTGGCTTTCCCTTGCCCATTGAAAGGACACCAACAGCAACAGAGTATGTGGCTGACTCCCTTGTCCATAATGGCTGTTGGTGCTATACCAGAGGGATCTGGGGAAAATATGAGTGGTCTGAGGTACAACAAATGATCGTAGAACAATCACCAACCTGTGGCTGAGGCAAACTGCTAGCCTGATGTGGTGGCAATGGCTGTTTGCTTAATTTTTTTCTTCTTGTTGCTGAAAGGACCGACAGTGGGACTACTGGTCTGTTCCATGGTCAAGCCAAAAGTGGTGCCTCTTTCCTAGGGAAGACAAGCAGAAATTGTCGGTAAACACTACCAGTCCACAAAATTTACTTTTTTGACAGAAAAAAATCCACAGTAAAAAGCACTTTAAAGTACCATGCCAGCCCCACAAAAGAAAAATAAACACAATTTCTGCAGAGAAAAAATGTTATCAGCTACTTTGACTATTTTTAAATGAACAAGAAAAATGAGTACTCTATTTAAAAGTACGTTGCAGTCTTGATTCAGTCTGTTAAAACAAAACACTGCTAGCTTTAAAATAACTTAATTGAAGAGGAAAGTAACAAAATCTATACAGTTAAAGAAAATGGAAATTTTCCTCCCAAAGTGAACTTATCTGCCAATCAAAGGAAAGCACAAACCGACCGTTGATCCTTTAAAGACTCAGAGGTGCATAATTTTAAGCAGCAGTAAAGCTTTGAAGGGCTTTGAGCCCAAACTTCTGTTATAGTCAGCTCAGCTCAAGCTGCTTGACAGTTTGGGTGTGTGGAAGGTGCCCTGGAGCTTTTGAAGCTGGATGGCTGTTACATCCTTGGCAAGATATAACCCATATTACTAAAGCTACCGCAATGTGATCAATTTGATGAATAACTTAAGTTCCACTGCATTATTTAATGTTTCCACTAAGGATGACTTTTGCTTTTGATCTGAAAGTCCTCTAAAAAGTTCAGAATTTGTTTTTAATTTTCTTTGAGTGAGAGAAAACATTGACCTTTTCTACTTAAGTGCAACCTATCACTGGAGAAAAAAAATCTTTACCCACAATTAGCTCATCCCAGACTGTAATTAACAAGGAAACCTTTCAAACATCCTTGTCTTATTGACCATAGTTGAAATAAATTGGCCTTGGTACAACTGTAGACATTTAGTTTTATAATAGCAGGAATTTCACAGAAAATTATTTTGATTTATTTTCTTTTTACAAATTTTTAATGTCATATGTTGCATCCTTCAAGTGTTGTAACTGGATACTAATCAAATCATTCATACCTGCCAACACACAACGGTGAGAGCACTTATTTTGGTCTGATATCAAATATCTAAAACATTGCTCTAATTCCACTATTTTTATATCACTCAAACTTGGGACTGTCATCTTTCTATCTGTTATTGTGAGTAACCTGTCCTATAGGGAGAGGTATGAGTCCCCAAGTTTAAGTATCTCTGCACATTTTTAAGAATTTGAGTTTAAATTGGTTCCAGGGGAACCTAAATCATCACTAGCTCACATTTTGACATTCTATTATGTCAGTTCCTCCCAGCTGGTTGATCCCTAATCATCAATTCTATGTAATTAACTTCTTTGTTAACTACATGCAAAATGTCAACAAAACATTTAGTAGCTATAGTGTCAATTAGAGTTCCAAATTTGAGCTGGTGGTCAAGCATGAAGCCAAGATATTTAAAATGTAAGGCATATTATAAAAGGCCTCTTAGAGTGGAAGCTCTAGAGGGAGTCTGAAGACAAGAACAAGGGACCAGGTCCTTGGCAGTTTCAAAAATCATGGTTTTATTTTTTTATTACATTACAGCAAACTCACATAGAAGTGAAACCAATCTTGGACTACTTTGAGATGGCTAATAAAGTTAAGCTGACAGTTTTCTGATGACCATCAGAGGTTTATAATACAACATCATCAATGAAGGAAAAGGTATACTGAGAAGGGCAATGCTAAAGGTATTTATGAAAACTATTAAAAGAAGTGGGCCCAAAACAGAACTCTGAGGAACGTCTATTTTATCCTGCTCTTACTGACACAAGGAACAGACTCCATAGACTCTGAAGGATCATCTACTAAGATAATTGTTCATTCAGTTAAATTTAGTGGAGGTGAGTCTATAACAAGTTCGTTCACAAAGATACCATGGGTGTTGCACAGTGTCAAAGCCTTTTAAAAGCTCAGTTTCCTAGTAATTTTGTCACTTTCTATATGATGAGAGATGTGACTAGTGAGGAATAAGATGAAAGTTTATATACCAGAAGCTATAACAGTTTAGGAGGGTGTATGTATTTAGATGAGAGGGCAAGTGTGATAAGAAAACTCACTCCAGAATTTCAGACAGTGGGGAACAGGACACTAATGGAATGTTATGAGGAGAGTAGTAACAGAGCATCATGCTGGAAAAGAAGGAATTATTGTGGGTGATCCACAGGTTTGCAAAGGTGCCACTGGATAGTGAAAAGTTGATGTGCCTATGTGATACTGCAATAATGATGCCACAAGATTCCTGGACCCTATAAAATCTCTAGGATCTCGGGGGGGGGGGGTGGAAGTTGGAAAACTGATTCAAATGCATCTCAAAAATCCAAAAAAATTAGAGGAATTTATCTGTGTGTCAGTGTCTCAATTAGAAGAGGTTTACATGTTTATGAGGCTTGGATACTTCTTTGGAGTTCTACATAAAATGCATCTTCATAAGGTTAAGAATCTCTTTGAGGGCAATACCCACTGAAGGACAGCCCAGAAGAAAGGGTCTCCTCTTCACCTGTGTCATAGTCTAAGGGGAGAGATCTGCATAGAGTAGGCCAGATTTTCTTCATCCAACTCAGAATCAGAGGAATCAGGACAGGAACGGCATTTTGCTATAACTCTCTTTAATGGAGAAGCTCTCCCCAGTGATGAAGACTGGCCCACATTTTGATGAATCCTACCTCAGTTAGCTACATACACCCTCAGCAGACATACAGTAATCAAAGGTGGCAGAAGCCATCATGCAGAAGGATGGTTTGGATGTCTTGGGGAGTACCTTCCTAATGGTACAGCAAAAGTTTGCAAAGGTTAGACTTCCACCACAAGTTCCAGGAAACAATGCCCAACCTGGATGTCTGTCTACTTTGCCCAAAGCATGTTTAACTTACTTAAGGTAAGACATTGCTATTTCCTTCTAAAGATTCACAACAGGTGAGGATATAGTAGACTCATGTCTTGAGGCTTGAGACAGACAAGTCAATGCTTCTCTGGAGCTCAGTGAAAATGGCTGGGTTACTTTTTATGCTGAAGGAAAGTCTTTAAATTGGGCCCTCTGGAGAAGGCTATTTTTTTGAAGAGTGGCACAATGCTCAGAGAATGAGGCCTCATGGCTTCCTCCATGCAACAGCAGCACTATAAATTTCTGCAGGTGTACTTGTCAGTCAATTATTCAGAGGATGTTATTCATCTTAGAAAATGGTCTCCTCAATGCAAATTTTAAAAGATGCACAAATATATAAAACACAGGCTTATATCAATAGATGTATAAATCTGCACCACAGCTACCATGCAATATGTCATGGGCAACCTTATAAACTCTACCACCAATTTCAGCTTAGTGCGTTTCACTGCCATATAGCAAACAGTAACTGTAACTTGGATAAGGCTCCTTTGCATTCACACAAACAATGTATTCAGAAGGGGATAATATCACCCTTTTAGTGCCACTACCCATTGCTGTCTTTATATTAATAGGCCTGGCACACCACCATCACAATTACTATATGCTTCTGAAATTATGCAATAGTATCAGTAACTTATAGTACATACAATTAGTCAGTCTCTCTATTCAAAAGTGCATGCCAGTGATGATCACCAGTTTTCTGTAACTACCCTGTGCATTTATTGATCTGGAAGTCACACAAAACGGCTAAAGAACAGATGAACTTCATGTGGCAAATAAGAACTCAAAATTATGTAAGCTGCTCTCCATTTTAGCTCTACATCATTTTACGTCTTAGACTATAGTAGGAGCTCCATCCTAATATGGGGTTGTCTGAAAAATTTGGCAGTTAGTCTGAAAAGCATATTTCTTCCTGTGGCTAATTCATATGGATAAGGACCCCTACAAGGATCATCTTTGGTGCAAGTCAAGTTCCCAAATGAACAATATCCATATTTGCACAAGTGATGTAGGTCTGGGGAGGCAGTTTGAAATGATAAGTGAAAGGGTTGGGATCTGGCAAGCATGCTTGATTTTGGAAGAAGAAAAGCCTTAAATTTGCCAAACAATTTCCTGACTTTTATCAAGAATCCTTATCCTTATAAATTACTGTGAAGTCTAGTCTGCCATACAAATGGTCTTAGTTTCTCAAATACTTTTTTTGCACCAGTTTCTGGATGAGAAAAATATAGTTCATCTGGCATAAGACTTAAAAATTTTGAAGGGCAATTTAAAAGTTCATTTTTTAGCCTGTATGGCTTTCCTAACTTCTGTACTCATTCAAGGGGAGGGGGTCACATTTAACACAACCTGTAACAAGAGGGAAATACCTGTCCTAAAAAGGGGTGGGGGATAGTTATTCATTTTTAGACTCACTTTTATCCACTCATAGTCGTTGGGGAACTGGGGCTTACCTCTGCAGTCAAAGGGTGCAAAGCAGAGGAAATACTTCTTCATAGTCTCATGTGGAAAGCTATGGGAAGCATTATCATGGAAATAATAATGACACAGTAAACCTCCAGACACTGGACCCAACCCAGTCTGGCTTCTTTGAGGGCAGATCATGCCTTTTCAACCTGGTGGACTTCTCTGAGAAGGTCATCAAAGCAATGGATGAGGGCAAAATGGTTCACACTGCCTACCTTCACCTGGCCAAGTTATTTGACACAATACTCCACTTGGGCATTGTTGACAAACTCAAGAGTTTATGTACAAAGTCATATGTCACCCAGTTGATAGCCATCTGTCTCACAGACAGGACCCAAAAAGTTAGAATTGGGGTACACCTCTACAAAGAGTCCAGTCACAAGAGCAGTCCATCAGGGATTGGTCCCGTAACCACTTCTGTTTGGCATTTACTTCTCTGAAGTCAAGGCTAGTGTCAAGGGCCTCAGGCTAACCAAATCTGCAGACAACTGCAAATTAGGAGCACTGATAGAACCCCACAACTGATACTAATGTTCTCCAGGAATAGTTGAACCAGACAACTTGTGTCAGAGCCATGGACTAAAGTAAATGTGAAGACATACATAATAATATCCTTTGTGAAGTTATCCACTCCTGACAACTACTATATTGACAACACACTCCAAAGAGTTGACCCAGTAGTCAAGGACTTGGGGATTTACATAGTCAATAATCTAGCCTTTGACAATCATGTACTGTGTATAGTAGTGACAAAATCATTCTACATTGTGCAACTTACAAACAAATGTATGACATCTATGTCCAAGAAGGTCATTATTCTACTGTACTCAGCATTCATCAGACTATCAATGCAGTGCCCCTTTTGGTATGTGCCTAACCAGGCATATCTATCAATTGGAACATCCACAGGGGTTCCTCATTAAAAGAATAATGGTGTAAGAAACATGTCCTGTGCAGACAACCTCAGAGTTCTATCTTTGTATTCTGTTTCCTACAGATTGTTGAGGGGAGATATGTGCATGGCATACAAGACATTGTCAGCCCCCACCCTGATGGACCTCCTGCATATCCACAAATCAAACAGCACCAGAATTACCCATTCTAAACACTTGAACCTTGTATGCGATATAAATAGGACCTGCTGGAGAGACAGGTTAGTATCCCACAAACTACCCCTTCTCTATAAGAGGTTGCCCATCCATGTGAAGCAAAGTTCCTCAATAATCCAATCCACGTGTAACTTGGACAATTGGATGGGTAAGAGGAAATTCATCCCTGGTTTGCCACCTATGTCTCTAATGGACAGGCAGCTTGTAAATGGTTAAACTCCCAGGTCCCTGCTTGCACTTTTCAAGGGTACCAGAACTTATATGAGATTTGGGATGCATGGCTAGGCTTATAAAGGCCTCAGTGGTCATTAGCAGAGGACACACTTATGAACCTTGAGAGTGTGCTGGTATGCTTACTTGCTCACTCACAGGTGTAGAAACTCTCAGGCTATGTTGCAGTCTTTCTGATTTGTAACAAAGGCCTGGTTAGTGAAAAATAATCCATACAGTAGGGAGAACTTGAATTTACACTTAAAAGATGGCTGTGGCTGCAGAAGTAGGAATCTCTGTACACTAAGCAGAAAAACTGTAATAACAGCAAAAACAAGTATTCAGTAAGGACAGGGATAGTCTATGGGTAATTTTGCCCACTAAAGTAAGGCGGCATTACCTAGGTCTTTTAGGAGAGTTAAGTTATGTGATGTACTTAGTGCTGATCCCGTAGGATATTCTGTAAGGTTTTTTTTTTGTTGTTGTATGAATACTCCAGCGCATGTTGACAAACAGCCCTTTCCCCCACATTCACTAATTTATCACTGGTTTCATGGGAGATGATGTCATCTATAAGTCAGATCTTTGGAGGAACATTCAATTCTAAGTGTTATATATTGATAACTTTTTTCCTTTGACAGGAAAAGGAGGATGAGTTACAAAAAATTATTGCTTATCCATGACTTTAAGACTAATTGGACACTAGTTGAAAAATGAGACAGACTTTCTAGATGTTTGTCTTCAAACTGCAGACAACAGTAATAGCCTTAATTTATTTATTTATGTATTTATTTTACATTTGTTAACCGGGTTAGTCTGGCTGAGCTTTTGTCTCATTTTCAGCAGAGACCCGGGGAGAAAATCTCCTCAAGACTAGAAAACAATTAATTAAATTTTAGTAACATAGTAGTAACAATCAGCTATAGGATCTTACAAGCAGAGACCTGGAGAGAAAAAAAGCTCCTCAGGCAATTCAATTATACAGAGTATTAACAACTGGCAAAGTATGTGAGTTGTTACAAACAAGGTTTTAAACAATTAGCAGAAGAAAATGTGACTAGTTACAATATTATTTAAGCTGCTTAGAGCAAGATGAGTTAATAGTTAGGCAGATGCTTATTTAAAGTGGGTAGGATCTAGTTGTATAGGAGTTTGGAAACAAGAAAGGAAAGTAAGAATGGCTAGTAGGAGATGTAGGGGAGGTAGAGTATAGGAGACAGACTAGACAGGTAGGTTTGTTTTGAGACTGTAAGAATTAAGAGTGGTTGGAGACAGAGGAAGGGAAGAGGTAGAAGAGGCAGGGAAATTATGTTAGGGATACACTGAGTGAGGTGGTGAAATAGGTGAAAGGATGGTGGTTTCAGGGTGGTTGGCTACAGTGGCAAGACCACTTTGTTTTTAGGTATTTCCTTGTGGCTAATTTGAAACTTTTGCTATGCTGGAGGGATTTTATTTCCATGGGGAGTTGGTTCCAGGATATAGCTGGGTTATAGTTATAGAGAAGGCAGCCTATGTTGGTTTTGGGTTTGTAGATGTGTAATAATTCTTGATTTGAGCTGCGTAGCATCCTTGCAGGGGAATATTTGGATATGATAGTGGAAAAGCTGGGGCAGAAGGAGGGTAGGTAGAGGATAGAGTGGATGATTTCTAGTTGGTATAGTTGGAGCAGCTGAGGGAATTCTAGCCAGTCTAGTTGCTGTAGTGCTAAGCAGTGGTGTGACTTGTAGGTTTGGTTAGCTGCAAATCTGGCGATCTTATTATAGGTAGTTTCAAGCTTGGAAATAAGTGTAGAATTTAGGTTTGTGAATATATGGCAGCTGTACAGGAGTGCTGGGAGTAATAAAGCCTGGGAGAGAGTTATTTGGGCAGTGTCCGTTAAGTATTTCCTGCTACAGAAAAGGTGTCCAAGTTTCTGATGAGTTCCTTTTACCGAGTTAGTAATATGGAGATCAAACTTAAGCTGATCATCTATTGTAACACCTAGCAATTTAGTAGTAGATTCAGCTGAGATGATAGTGTTGTTGCAGGATAAGATGGTAAATGTACTTTTGAGTGTGGTGATGTTTTTAGGGAGTAAGAGTAACAGCTTAGTTTTTTTTTTGGATTAAGTATTAGTTTGTTATCACTAAGCCAAGTCTCCATTGTGTGGAAGGATGCCTGGGTAGTTGAGTGGAGGTCAGTTGGATTGTCAGCAATGGTTATAACAGTTGAGTCATCAGCATATTGCACAAGAGATGACTGGGGACAAGAGGAGTAGAGCAAGTTGTTGAAAATATTAAAGAGTAGTGGTCCAAGTATGGACCCTTGGGGGACTCCCATTTGTACAGTGAGAGGGGAATATTGTGCAGAGAGCCATTTAACTGATTGCTGGCAGGTAGAGAGATAGCTGGAGAATCAGGAGATAGTAGGGGGAGAGAAATGTAAGTTAGTGAGTTTATCTAGAAGGAGTGGGTGAGAGACAGTTTCAAAGACTTTAGAAAGGTCAAGGAATAGGCATGAGACAAGTTTATTGTTATCCCGAGCTAAGGAGACTATGTTGATGAATGATATGAGTGCAGTAGTTGTACTATGCTTGGGACGGAAACCATGCTGTGTGGGTGTGAGAAGGTTTTCCTGGTGAAGATAATGCATTACCTGCTTGTGAATACATTTCTCTAGGATTTTTGGGAGTGGAGAGAATATGGCAATCGGTCTGAAGTTGGATATGTCTGAGGAGTTGCCCCCTTTGTAAATGGGTAAAAAAATTTTTCCATACAGTGGGGACATAGGATTCCGATATGGATTGGTTGATTAAGATGGACACAGGATAGGCAAGAGGTTCAGAGGCAATCTACAGGAATTTAGAGGGTAGCTTGTCAACAGATGGGGAGCAAGGTTCAAGTTTAGAGAGTAATGACTTTACATAGTTAGTTGATACTGCTTTTAGAGAGAAGGAGTTAGGAGGGTTTGGAAGAGGTATAGCGTTTGTGGGGGTGCTAGTGTTGTTTCTGGGGGGAGAGAAATTATTATAGAGGTTATTGAGTTTATAAAATGATTGTTAAATTTGTTGGCTATATCTTCAGGTGTTGCATTGGGACATGGGTTAGGAGAGGAAGGGTTTCCTGGATGAAGAGTCTGTTTAATAGAGCTCCAGAATTTCTTTGGGTCTGATTTAAGAGTAGAGGGAGGATTGGCATAGAAGTTTATTTTGTCATAATGGATAATTTTTTTTTATTTTATTTCTGAGTTCTTTATATTTCTGAAGAAGAGAAGGGGTCCTAGTTTTAGTCCACATTTTCCAAATCCTATCCCTGTCTTTCATGAGGGTTCTTGTAGATTTAGTGAGCCAGGGAGCAGTATTAGATTTGATTCTAATCATGCAAAGAGGAGCAAGGGAGTTAAGAATGTTTAGGAATGTAGTGTTGAAGGAGTGGACAACGTCATCTAAAGGTAGAGTGATGAGGTAAGACCAGTTAATTTTGGAGAGTTTGTGAATATAGGAGTTAGGACAGAAATGCGAAAGTGAGCGGGTGGTAATAAATTTGTTAGGTTTGGTAAGATGGGGAGTATGTCTGCTAAATGTTACAGGGCAGTGGTTGCTGAGGGCATTTGGAAGGGTTTGGGAGTTATGATAGTTTTGAGGGTGGGAGACCAATATCCAGTCAAGAAAAGAGCTAGGTAGGTGAGATTTATTAATGTAGGTTGGGGTTGTGATTGGCTGCTCAAACCCATATAGGTTTATGCAGGAAGTAGTGTTGGGAGCTTGTATTGTAAGCCAATCAATATTTACATCTCCCAGTATAATTATTTAATTGTGGATGGCATGTGAGAGGTGGGATAGGATGTTCTCAAGTATGTTAATATTATCACCAGGGTGAATATAGATTGCTACGACAGTTATGGTGTTGAAACTGTTAAGTTTGAAGTTGGTCAGTAGGAGTTCAGCTGGTGAGAAGGAGGGTAAGTTTAGTGTGGGACAGATTTGGGAGAGACATTTGGAGTAGAGTATGGAGACCCCTCCTCCTTTTCTTTTAGGTCAATCTAATCTAAGGATATTATAGCCAGGAGGGATGATTTCACTGTCCAGATGGTGTGGTTTTAACCATGTTTCAGTTAGGGTAACTATGTCAGGAGTATAGTTAGGTATCCAAGCATGGAGTTCTTGAACTTTATTTACAAGGCTCCTGATGTTGACAGAGCAGAATTGTACTTGTTTTTGTGGGTTGGAAGGTTTAGATACAGGGGGGTTATTGTTCAGGGTAGTGTATATAGAGCCTGGGTTAGGATGAATGTCACCAGATAGAAGTAGAGGTTTGTAATGGGGTTTTAATTTGAGTAAGTAGACTTTATTTTTTTGTTTTAAAGGGGAGGGGGAGATATTTTCATTTTAGGAATGGGAGTGGTGGGGGGGAAGGATGGAGGGACAAATTAGTAGATAGGGTTATGGTATAGTACTTGAGTTAAGAGTGGTGTTTGAGGGACAGAAATAGGTAGTAGGTAATTGTGAGTGATAGAGATGAATTGATAGAGTATAAGGAGTAGAGAAGGTAAGAGTATAGTTTGAGTTGTAAGAGACATGTCACTTTATGGAATGTAGAACAGAGGATGAGAGGAAGGGGTGGGAGTAAGGTATAGTAGTCTTTGATCGTGGATAGCAGGTATGTGTGGGGAGGAGCAAAGAAGGGAGGTAGTATGAGAACAGGAAGTAGAGGGGTGGGGGATTTGGAAGGAAGTGAGGGGGTGTATTTGTATGGATAGGTATAAAGGTAATGATATGGGGGTGGGTGGGAATGAGGGTGGGAGGTGAGTGAAGTGAGCGGAGCAAATGGAGTGGGGCTACACCTTCCAGATAGAACTTAGCTCAAAAACTATCAGCTAGTCCAGGGACACTTACTAGAGATGCTACACCTGGAGGGCTTTCAGATGCAATTAGAGCAAATATGGCATCCAGAGTTTTTAAAACCTTTGGTGTGTTGTACCTGAACAATCACTTGGGGGTGGGGAAAGGGAGGGAAACCATCAATTGGAATTTAAAGTAGCAGGGGAGAATCCAAGGCACTTTGCTAACCTAGCTAATTATCAAAGGACAGCCAAGGAAATAAGGTAAACATACAAGCACCACTGTTCAAGGACTGGAAGGTTTCTCCAAGAAGACCTATGTGTAGGGGTACACCACAGGTAGAGGTTGTATGCTGCTTATTAGTCTGCAATGGCAGATTTTATTCTCTTTTATATTTGTATTCCCCTTAGCTCATTGTTTGCTGCACACAATGTAGCTAAAGATAAAAGCAGCTGGAGACTTTGCACCTCAGTTTGGTGTTTAGTGAAGAACAGATATTGAGGAGGAGGGACCGAAGGCTATGATTATTGAGAGGGGCTAAATACCTTAACATACAACAAATTATCAACAGTGAAGTGGATGAAAGGGGTGGGGGTAGGCTAAGAGGAAGAAGGTTTGCAGCTGTTGCCCCTGGGGTATGCACTCTAGCTGACTGTAACAGATTTCAACAAGGCATAACAGTAGTCACAAAAGCTGGCACCTACACTACACAAGTGGCAACAACAAGGTAACTGGAGTTAAACCTGGGGCTGCAGTCTATTTTTGGATGATTGCTGGTTAGAGTTTTCTTTGCTTTTAGCTGGAGTGAAAGGATTCCTTGCTCACACAACTGGGGTGGGACCCAAAGCGAGCAGGTCCTCAGTGGCTTACGTGATGCTACACCTGGAGGGCTTTCAGCTGCAATTGCAATTTACTTAAATATAATGTTTTAGAAAGCCTACTTACAGGAACCTATTCATCAATCAAAAAACACAATCCAATGCTAGACACTCCTGACCACACTTTATTCAAAAGAATAATAAAGTGCGTTCACCTTTCAGTATGGTTGCAGTCATTCTAAACTTGATAAAGAAAAAGTTTTGAGAGGACAGGTGTTTCAAAATGTGGTGGTTTACCTCCTGATAACAAGGATTTTCATGTGGACTTGGAAGTATTAAACAAAATGTTCATAGACAGAGGGTATACTGCCACTGTGATTGACACTTTTAATGAGATTAAAAATAGGAAGCACCTACATTTTGCTTCAATGAGTAAGGTAGGAATAACAAAGAGCACTCAGTTAAACGTCAAGCATCCATTTTTAATACTGCTCTTGATTTTAACAATGGAGGCATTCACTGAATATATTCAATTTCAGAGAACTGGGAAATTCTTTCAGGGTTACCCGAATTTGTAAACAAAATAGGTAAGGACTACAATTTGTTTACAAAGGAAATGCTAATCTGAAAACAATTTTCAAGTATGATGCCAAAATTAATAAACATACACAACATTAAGGGTATTCATCTATGTGGATGATATAAGTACTGTAAATACATAATGAACAGCCCCCTGCTTTGGTAACTTCCTTTGAGGTGATTATTGCTTCAGCAGATGATTTTGTTTGTAATTTTATGTGTATGCACACCTGGCACAATATAATTATTGTGACATCTTTTATGTTGAAAAAAACACCAGTTTATTGTCATAGAGAGGTTATCATGAATATGCATTACAAATAAATGAAAATTGAATGCTTTACATGGACATATGACACAGTGTGATAGGTGTAGGACGTTTCTGTTTTTTTTTTTTTGTTTTCGATATTCTTAAGAGAGACCAGGGAGGAGATCTGGACATTCTTTTAGAAATAAAGTGGTCTGTTGGCAGTTAAAACTGCTTGCAACTCAAAGCCCTGGATTGAATTATATTGTCTGTTTTAAAACACAGAGCAGCCAAACTGTGATGTCTTTTTTTACCACACTTCTATTTTGAATTTATTCTTTTTGGACATTATCACCTGACATCATAAATGTGTTGATTAGTTTAAGACGTCACGGTTTTGAGAAATACAATATTTAAAATCAAACAAGTTGTTACATTTGCCATTCTGATGTAGTCTTGCTGCCATTACTTATGGCAGCACTAAACCTTAGTGATCTATGAATCCTTACCATTTGTTGTTTATTTTGTTGGCTTTTGCTGCATGGGGGTCCTAGATTCTAGTTCTGGTTTGAGAATTTCTACATATGGAAACACAGAGGTCATAACATAAATCAAAGGGGCATTACAGAAGTATGATGATGGGAATGAGTTATACTGTACAATGATACAGCTGATTATATATGTGAATTTAGATTTTGAGGAAGTCATTTGAAGCCTCTTACAGGATGTTTACTACTTCTTGTATCTAGAAATACTACAACAATATGAAATGAATGCTCCCCATGGCTGTGGTATGAATATTTGACTTTTTATCAAATCAGTTTTGAGAAGTGCATCAGTAGATTAAAATAAATCTGATTGGCCAAGAGTTATCATTAATGTGCTATTAATTGTATTACATACTTTTTTATATAACTTTCTTCCTCTGCTCACTAATTAGTGATTAATTAGAGGGGGTTTCTTAAACCCTATCATTCCTAAGAATACCTGAAACAGCCAGAGGGGTAAACATGCAATGGGTAGTGTGACAGGTTTGATATCACATGTGACCTCCCACCAACAGGAAGATGCCCTTGCCTCGCTTCTTGTCTCAAGAGATTTAGAGGAGCAGTATACATCCAAGGACACAGAACCACAACCATGCACCCAAGAGAGAATCAGATACTGTATTCTCATTCCTGTCCCTCTTGTGTTTTAACTATTTTAAAGGTTAATAGGGGTATACTAGACTAATGACCACAGGGCTTTTATAAGCCTAGCCATGCATTACAAATGTATCCAACTTGTTTAAGTGCCCTTGATGTTATTTTAAGGGGTACATGTAAGTTAGGACATGGGTGGTCAAGCAATTACAGGCTGACTCTGCCCATTAGAGACATAAGTGCCAGACTGGGGTGAATTTCTGATTTCCCATCCAATTGTCATGTTTATGCTTGAACAGAGTCAGGGAATAACTCTGCTTCACATAGTTGGGATACCTGTTCCAGAGAAGGGGTATTCTCTTGGAGATGTACCTGTCCCTCTACCATGTCCTACTTATGTCGCAAGCAAATTTTAAATCCCTGGATTGGATAGTTCTGATGCTGTGTGTTTTATAGATATGCAAGAGGTCCATCAGAGCAGAATACAGAAATGTTTTGTATGCCAGGCATAGAGTGCCCCTCAACAGTCTACAGGAGACTGAGTATAGACACAAGGTTTTTAGGTAATCTGCATAGGACATGATGTTAATGCCCTGTATTCTTTTGGTGAGCAACCTCTGTGGATGTTTCAGTTGTTGCATGTTCCCAGCCACTTACTTACCAAAGTGAGCAATGTACTCAATGATGGGCCTAATAAGAGCTGAATCTAGTGGAATGATGACTTCCTTGGACCTAGATGTCATAGCCTTGCTTATAAGTTAACCAACATTGAATGATTTCCTTACTACCTTAGATACATATTGGTAGAAAGCCAGGTTACAGTCTACATACATTCACAAATCCCTTTCTACTTTGTCTACTCTTTGGAGTGTGTTATCAGTCAGGTAGTTTTCTAGCGAAGCTGACTTCCAAAAGGACACTATCATGCATTTCTTGGCATTTGAGTTTTGACCCATAGCTCTGGCACCAGTCATTTGTTTGTTAGCCCTACTTGGAGGATATTTGTGCTGTGGGGATTCTATGACAACTCCTACTTTGCAATCATCTGCAAACTTGGTCAACCAGCGGTCCATGATATTGGTCTTGATTTCTGAGAAGTAGAGGCCAACAAGGATCTTACCCAGCAGAGACTCAGGTAGCAACTGGCCTCTTTGTGGAAGCGGATTCCCCTATCCTAACTTCCTGATCTTATTAGTGAGACAGCTGGCTATCTAGTAGTTGATATAGGAATTTACATCTAATTTAGTGAGCTTCTCTACAATGCTGATGGGAGTATTGTGTTTAATGCCTTGGCCAGGTCAAGGTATGCAGGATGCACCGTTTTGCCCTCATCCATTGCACTGGTGATCCTCTCGAAGAAGTCTACCGAGGTAAAGTAGGCATGCCCTGTCCTTGATGAAACCAAACTAAGTCTTATTAAATGTGCTGAGGAATAAAAGCAGCAGACCACTATTCATTTGGCACAAATCATGTTTGGAGGCTATGATTAAATAATGATTTAAGTGGGCCCAGTAGGTCATACTTCATACTATAAAATGAGGTATCCTGGGGAAATTATCAGGTCCCATCAATGCAGTGTTTTTGGTCTTGGAGAGTACTTTAAGGACCTGTTCCCTAAAGATAATTTGGGGAGTAATAGTTGGGGGCATACCTCTCAACTGTACAGATTTTCGCAGAGTGTCCAGATTTTGGCCTCACATTTCTGGTTGTTTTTTCATAAAATGGTGGTTTTCTGGCAAATTAATGGTAAATCATTAAAGATTGAAGTTTGAAAATGATAGACATGAGTTTCAGACTTCATATCCTTCAGAAAATTCATGCTAACGCAAAACTTGTTATTCTTTCTAAGTTTGTAAGAGTAATATTTAAACATTGTCCCACTTTTATTTATGGCTTTGTCCAGATTTTTTGCCGTAAGAGTTTGAGAGGTATAGTTGCAGGTTATTTCTTGAGTGATGTCTGGGGCTGACAGTGGGGTAAATTGGAGATTAATTTATTGATCAGAAGATTTGCTATATCCCCTGGCTCAATATAAGTGGCTACATTTACAATTAGTTCAGTACTTTGTTATGTATGCCTTTGAAGCTGTGGACATAGCTGAATAATGTCTTATGATAGCCTTTAGCATGAGAGGCTACTTGTACTTGAAACGTAGCTCTGATAGACTTAATTAGTCCTCTGAGCTGCTTATTTGATGAAGAAGTTCTTACATTGCTGGGCATTGCTGTTCTTATTTTTGGACATGATTTTCTTCCTTCGGTTGTACAACCTGTTAATGTTGGGACTATACCATGGTGGCTTTTTTGAGCTTGTCCTGTGCTTATTTGAGTAGGTACAGTTGCCTTTATGCAGCTGTATACATGATTGTAAAGGTTTTAGTGAATGGCTTTGCATTAGCAGAAGTGTTTCTGGGTTGGGGATGACACAATTTTGGCTAGGGCATCACTTAAACGTATGATGTTCACCTTAGAATAATTCCTTGAAAATCCAGGGTTAGCTGGTGTCACAAGATTTATTTTCATTTCAAAGGAGACAGCTTTATGGACCGACCTGACCACTGAAGCCATTACACATGGGAGGGGGCAGCATTCCCTTATATTGGTGAGGACTAGGTCAAGGATGCTTGCACTTGTAGTGGGTGTTTGGACTAGCTGATCCAGGGCATTCATGTTTACAAAATTCAAATCTTTGGGCCTGCACGTCTGGGGTCATATATGATTCCCAGTTTATAGTGGGGTAGTTGAAGTCACCCAGGACTATGATGTCCACTCGAATGGGGAGTAACTTCAATTCAAGTCAACTCAGACAAGTCCATGCCATCTATTCAAAGTAAAGCTTATGTTTTTAAACATTGTAAAAAGACTTGTCATCCAAGGTCAGCATCTTAATACATGTCATTTAAGTCAAAAACTCCAACATAACGTCAGCATAGATATTCTCACAATTTCATCACAACTTATGTGCAATCTTGGTACTTAACTCCGTTAACAATACTCCTAGTGAAGAGAGGGGATCTAAGCTATTTGGATGTATTACTGCCAACCAATTTAAGTTTGATATGAACATACAGTGCAGTAACCAGGACAAATCAAAAGCTAGGATGGCTTTGCATGACATGTAGGATTACTTAATACTTCAAAATTAATAACTGCCATTTTTTTCTTCTTCCATCCCTACTATATTCTGCTAATTAAATAGATTACCACAATCATCCATAGTTCATAAAGTGGAGTTGGATTACAAAGGAATAGTGCACTGTGCTATGGATCAGCAAGGCCAAACTCACTAATACTTGGTCTTACATCAACTGAACTGACTCAACTCTGACTAGCACCTTAAATGTACTTCTGTATCTATAAAATTTTGTTTTACTCA
Source organism: Protopterus annectens (assembly GCF_019279795.1). Lineage (NCBI taxonomy): Eukaryota > Metazoa > Chordata > Ceratodontiformes > Protopteridae > Protopterus > Protopterus annectens. The sequence continues at coordinate 405,343,883 of NC_056745.1, forward strand.
TAAGTTACTTTGAATTATTCAAACTACCACCTTATTTTCACATCACAGACTGAAAGCAAGCCCTGCAAGACCTACAAACATCCTGTAGAAGACTCATTTAGATTCAGTCACTAAAAATAAATACAGGGGATTTTAGGTTTTATGTCATCATGGGTAAATGCTGAAAAAGACTATTTAACTTGAGGTACAGGTCAGAAAAGAAACAATCTAAGAATGCATTCAAAACATGCCTGTAAAAGCAAATGTAACAGAATTTGCAACTTTTCCCATCAGTCCTATTTGCAATCTCAGCTGACAGCAAACATTCTTTTTTTTCACTTGCATCCAACTACCTACCTTACTTCCTCCTCCTGCTACTGTCATCCACAAAGTAGTGCTATCAAATACTACTCAAATGTTTACTGTATCAGTAATTCCTAGACCTTTATAACTTTATTTCTGTTAAATGTTGCCTGCATCTTGATTGCTTACATATGTCAACTAAGTTAATTATTTGTACTGTATAATCTCTTCTTTGGAGCTAGGACTCCACACAAAATGTGAATGAATTCCAAGAAGGCTTGCCCCAGATAATAAATATAAATAAATAAATTGATATGAGCATTGTGAACAGACAGTCACATAATTTAACTAACGAAGAATGAATGGTGTTTCACAATTAATATAAAAGACATGATTTGGTCATCAGGCAAACCAACAAACATTTATTTTGTTTATTTATTTTATTTTACATTTGTTAACAGGGCTAGTCTAGCTGGATTAATGTCCATTTTCAGTAGAGGCCCGAGGAGAAAAGCTCCACTATAAGCACTAACAGTACATACAAGACTAAAAATACACAATATGAAGGATACAAGATATACTTATTAAACAGTGTCATATAAAGTTTGACAAAAATCCATAAGTTATTCAATAGATAGTACCATAGATAGTATAGGGAAAAACATTTTCAGCTCTGTCCTTACAGGGAGAGGCACAGGGTTTAAGGAAGAAAAGAGAGAGAGTGGTGAGAAGTATAGCATAAAAGGATTAATCAAGATTGCTGCAGGGGCATAACCAATGGATTTTCAGATGTTTTCTGAGATTTTGTTTAAAAAGAGGGAGAGAGGGAAGTAAGGTAAGCTCTATAGGTAGTTGGTTCCATAGTTTACCTACAATATTCGAGAATAAGGAATCACCTACTTTGTTGTTGGACTTTGTTGTGGTTGCTTGAAGTTTGCTGGAGGAGTGTAGTGAGTCAAGGTTTTTGTAGGAGATGATGAGGTCAGAGAGTATAGGAATATTGTTAGAATGGTAAAATAGCTTGTGGGCAATGGTAAGTTGAGTATAAGCCAGGAGATTATGCAATTCTAGCCAGCCTAGTTGCATTAGGGTCAGACAGTGATGGGTTCTAAAGGGATTACCAGTAGCAAAACGGGCAATACTATTGTAGGAGTAAGTTAGTTTGCTAAGGTTAGTTTTTTTTAGGTTAGAGTAAATGGGTGAGGCGTAAAGAAGTGTTGAGATTAAGTGCGAGTGAGCAATTTTGGTTCTAGCTGATTGTGTTAGGAAGGGTTTGATTTTATATAAGGAGCCCTGTTTTCTGTTAAGAGATTTTATGGTGTTATTAATATGGCTGTCAAAGTTAAGGTTGTTATCAATAGTTATTCCTAGCAGTTTGTTGGTGGAGTCTGGTAATATGAGGGTACCGCTGCTAGAACTGATTGAGAAGTCTATTGGGAAAGACCTACTGGTAGGAGTAAAGAGTAGGAGTTTTGTTTTCTTAGCATTAAGAAGGAGGCAATGCTTTAAGAACCAGGTCTCAGTTGTATTAAATACCTTCTGAGTCAGAGAGAGTAGATTTGAGGGGGAGTTAGCTGAGCATATGATTGTTGAATCATCTGCATATTGTATGCAGGTAGCTTGAGGAATTGCTAAATGCAGGTCATTAATGAATAATGAAAAAAGGTGGGGTCCTAGAATGGAGCCCTGAGGGACTCCAAGGGTGACTGGCAGGAGAGATGAAATGTTCTGCTCCCAGACAACTGCTTGTTGTCTATTGCTAAGGTAGGACTTGAACCATTGGACAGCAAGAGTATCGAGGGAAAGGGACTCTAGAATGTTAATTAGAAGGGTATGGTTAACCATATGAAAACCTTTTGAGAGATCGACAAAGAGTGCAGATGAGAGGATATTATTGTTACGATTTTTATTAATGGTATCTGTGAAGGATAAGAGGGTGGTAGAGGTGCTATGAAATGACCTAAAGCCATGTTGACAATTAGTAAGAATGTTATGTTGGGTTAAGTGGTCTAGAAGCTGACAGTGAATATACTTCTCCATAATTTTAGCTAGGGGGGATAAAAGGGCTATAGGCCGATAGTTACAGTAATCTTTTGAGCTGCCACCTTTATGTAGAGGTATGTGAAGAAAGAGGCCTGTAATCATAGACTCTGAAGTTTATGTAAAAACAGGCTGAATTAAATTTTACATCCTGTGACTGTATGTGCAGTTGTTAATTTTTAGCTTTGTGAAAATGTTTTATGCATTACAAAATGTTAATTGGCTATTTTAAATGAGAACCACACATGCAGACTTTAAAAAACATGTTTATTTCATCATGGTTTGGTGTTTCCTACATTTTAACACCACTCTGGGACTATTTACAGTTTTTTAAATATTTTTATACATAATTTGTGAGTCTGACCACATGGGCTCTAGTATCTTGAAGTGATCCTGATTGTTTAGTCTGCCTCTAGGTATCCCACAATGCAGTGCTTGTCTGTAAAAAATTACATCATGCAGGCCTCTTTCTTCACAAAGCTCCTGTCACTGCACTGATTTTACATACATACACTGCTGTTTTTCAGTCAGTTTTGAGTAACATTTCATGCCGTTCAGTGACTACTTAAACCACAAAACAGGGCAAATGCCATAGAACAGACTTTCAAAGTGCTTTTTACTGCTGCTTCTTTTTAGAATGGCTAAATTTCAGTCTTTTGTGAAGCCTAAATTGTACTGCTTTGACTCATCTCCCATCCCCCTTCACACCTAACCTTCCTAGCTGTCAAAGTGCTAAAGGTAATTTGAGCTGCTACCTGCTGTGATTGACAGCTCAAAGCAGGGGGCTTGACTCATATACTGTTTCCTTGCTTTACCTTTTACTTTTTGTACGGGTATGGGAAGGACCAGGGAGCTATGACATTATAGCATGGGTGGGTTTTTAGGACAGTCATGGTGATGTCAGTTTGGGGAGGGAATTGGCCAGAAAAATACATGCATTCATTGGCCTTGATGACATCAATGAATTGGTGACTGCATCAAGCTTTTCCAGGGTAGGATAAAAGTTTTTTGAAAGTGAAACCACCACAGTACAGTATGGTACTGTTCTAGTGGAGAGAAACAGTTGATTTAAAATATTTTAGGTGGTATACTATTGTTTATTCAAAGTAGGGACTGTAAATAGAGAGATAAAGGACAGAGCAATTGAGCATTTAATAATTGAATCCTATTGTCATTCTTTACGCATGTTCGTTAAAGAATTATATAATCATTTAAATATTAGGCCCACTTTTTATCCAGTTTTGGTTATAAAAATAAAAACATGAGTTGATTATAATTGCAGAACAGCATCAAGTAAAGGCTAGCTCACTGAGGCCATGTCTCATTTATTAGATTCAGTTCTGAAGCCCTTCGTAAATGACACTTAACAGTTATGTACATAACAGTAAGTGTTTTTATAAAGGGCTGGCGTTTTAGTCATTGAAGAGGGTGATATTGTAATTTGTGGCATAAGATTCCCTTTTATCAGTAATATTATAAATATATTGTTACCTTCTGTGAATTTGTGCTTCAACACAATGTAGTCAACTTCAAAAATCAATATCTTTCCAGAAGTTTAGTAAAGTGTTAGGGTCCCCTATTGCCAATGTGTATGTGCAATACTCAAAATACAGGGAAGAAAACGTGTCAAACTTTGTCTTTGTTATATAGGTGATTTTTTTTTTTTTTTTTTGTGGAGGGGTGGGATACAACAATGTCAGTGACATAGTTTGGCCTTCTAAATGGAGTTTTGTCATGAACCAACCTGGTTTTAAATATAAATCTGGCTGAGCTTTTTTTAGCTGTGTTTATGGGAGGGATCAAAGCATCAAGTCAAGGCTTTTTACAGGAAGGAGGTGGCAGCTATCAATTTATGAAATGTTGACAGCAATCATTCAGATGTGTCCTGTGTGTTTGGAGTTTTCCAAGAGGACACTTTTGTATAGGTGGCAAAATACACTAAGACGTCAACCTCTTTTTTTTTAACATAACAAAAATGTAAGCTTTGTCTCACATTTGTAATGTACCACTCATACAACTGTTACCAGAAGCCACTATAATCTTTTCTAAAATTTGGAAGCATGCAGAATTTATTTCAGTCAACATTCAGCCATCCACCCTCTTGCAGAGAAAGGTCTCACAGGGTGCCTTAATAAATATTTATGGATCTTTGGCATACTACAAAGTACATGTGTACTTGGATGTAGAACATAACATGCAAAAACTGTAATACTAGATAATTATTTAAATGCATACTATAAATCTCACTGTCAACCTGTTTTACAATTTTTTTAAACAAACAGCTTTACTAAATTATCACTTATAAGCAATCATACATTTATATAAATAAAAACAAACCATATTAACATATTTTCAATTGTAAACATTATATATCACATACAATATTCTATACAGTTATTGCTATTTGACCATTACATAGCTCTTTCAGTTCCTGCCTTCCCATAAACCTCATTCCACCTCTAAAACATTATTCTGCATATATTGTTCCCACAATTCCTATTTTTTCTATGTAATTTGCAACTACTTTTTTCTAAAGCTCTCACTCCCAGTTCTTTTATCTCTGCTACTATATTCACGACAATGACTGGTTTAGAGTTTGATTTCCATTTTTCAGTAATTCTGTTTTTTGACAGTAATCAGAATTAAACACAGGAAGGTCTTACTATGTCTAAGCAATTAAGGTTCTGTATCACAGCTCAAAAAATCATTTTCTTAGTTACACCAGTTTGCTCGCCCCATATTTCTAACAGAGAAGTCTGCAGGGAATTTTTAAAGTCTGCCAACTCATTACACTCCCAAAAATCTGTACCTTTTTCTTCCCCATAATACTTCCAACATCTATAATCTACCAGAGGAAAAATTCTACAGAGTTTGCTTGGTGAATAAAAAATACCCATGCAAACACTTTCTAGCAAAACAAATCCTAAATCTACTATACTTTGTTGCATGTGTGGGAGCCATAAGTATATCCTCCCATTGTATCTTTGTAAATTGCTTATCCACTCTCTCTTATTAGTCCTTTCTAACCTTCTCTGATTGATTACTATGGTTATCATGCAATATTTTATATCTCCTGTAAAGAAACTGAGAACACTGGCATCTGTCTTACCATGTCTGGCAGGAGATTTGTGTATATTCTGGATTAACTTGTATGGTATACCAGCATGTCTAGTTGTAAAAATGTAAATAAATTTTAAAATGTTGAGTATTTCCCTGTTTTTACAGAATATCTAGAAAATCTGTCAGTGTTTTGATGCATTTCTAATTGCACATGTTTGAGAGAGACATTCTAAAGTACTGTGGAGAATCAGCTGAACAGTGGGTGATGTTATTAGAATGTTCCTGGTTGCTAAGTGATTATTTAAACAGCTGATTGTCAGGAAAATATTTTTTTCAAACAGCTGACTGTTATTTTTATACTAAGACAGTTGCGACTGCAATTTGTCAAGTGCTGAGCAGTTTTGTGAAGTGCAGAAATTTGTGAAGAATTGCAGTCAGTGGACACCCAAAAGAGAAAACTCACAAAAACTGTAAGCCTGCCACCCAGTTTAAGACCTCTGATACACTCACATTCAAAGTAAATTTAAATCTCACACATTCAAACATGTCTGGGAAAGCCTGACACAGATTTCCAGCTGTGTCCCTTCCCCAAAATAATATGTTAATGCTGCCACCAATCAGAGTGTCTTCGTGCCCTTCTATAGGGGTATCCAATTATGAAAATTAAGTATCAAAATAAATGATAGCTATGACCATAAGTGACCAGGCCTTTGAGGTGACCTGGGGAGTATCAAACAGGTATAAGCACTCTCTAATCTCTAAAGAAAAACACAAATTTCCAGCCACAATGTAAAGTAATGAAAAGCATTTAATAATAAGTAAAATGATTACAAGATTATAAATCAATAGCGTTCAATAAACACCAGAGTTCAATTACCAGAAATGTAAAATTAAACTGTAGGATAGGAGCCCATTATTCTAGAAAAAACTATCTTAACAACTAAGATTTCTTAATCTAACTAAAGAATACTGTCCTTGATCTATTCTAACACACAACAGCAAGGCAAAAGGCAGACTTATAGATTTTGAAAATTAAATATCAAAATAAAGATTAGTTGTGTAAGAACTTACCATAACCTTAGATGCCCTTCTCTTCCATGTTGCAATATTCATAACTGTGGGGAGGCCACTGCCTGCAGCAGCAGACATCCAGCCAGTATACCAGTCTTAGGAGCAAGGGTACATGTGACGTTGCATGTCAGAGCCATAAACCAATGTCAGCTATAAAGGTGACGTCTGCACATACCCACTTCAGAAATGATTGCTGCATGTAGTAGTACCCCTGGGAAGCAAAGGTAAAAAGAGAAGCTTTTCAGATCCACATATGCCAGCAGGTAAGAAGGTACCTTATAGAGGTATGTGCCTATAATAGTGTCCTGTTTGGATGGAGAGAAGGCAGAGAAATGCCACACAAGGATAAACAGGGTAAGGCGGGTAGGAGGGGGGGACAAAACACTGCAACATGGAAGAGAAGGACATCTAATGTTGTGGTAAGTTCCTACACAACTAATCTATGAACTTCTATTCTCATGTTGCACTGCTCATAACTGTAGGGAGAGTACCAAAGCTTTAGATATGAACCTGGGAAGTAGACTGAGAAGCCAGGTCTAAGAGATCCTGTAAAACTGACCTAGTAAACCCAGCTCTGGCTCTAGAAATCAAATCTAGCTTTCAATGCTTGGTAAAGGTATGTACTGAGGACCAGGTGGCCACCTCCAGAATGGAAGCATTGTCTACCCCTCTAAAAAAGCCTGCTGAAGAATCAGCTGCCCTAGTAGAGTGAGCTCTCACATTGGCAGTTAATTCTTTTCCATGAAAAAAATAACAAGAAGAGACTGGTTTAGAAATCCATGATGCTATAGTCTGTTGAGACACTGCCTTCCCCAAGGCCCTAGGGTGAAAGGAGACAAACAGCTGCTCAGACTTTCTGATGGATTTGGTCATGTCCAGGTAGTACCTTAATTGTCTATGAACATCTAAGGAATGCAAAGTTTTTTCAGATGAGTTTTGAGGTTGAGGGCAGAAAATAGGATGCTTGAAGGCTTGATTCAGGGACAGCTCATTAACCACTTTAGGCATGAAGGAAGGATTAGTCCTGAGGGAGACACTGTCCCTATGGAAGACAAGCTAAGGAGGGGTAGCCATCACGTCTTGGATTTCTAAGACCCTCCTGGTGGATGTGAGGGCCAACAACAGTACTGTTTTCCAAGTACATAGTTTTAGTGATGCTGAATGAGCTGGTTCAAATGGAGGTAGTGTGAGTTTTTCAAGGACAAAATTAAGATCCCATGAAGGAGGTATAGGTTTATGAGGGGGTCTGATATGGAGGACCCCTTTTAAGAAAAGTTTTACCTCTAACCTGGATGCCAAAGGAGGTACCAAGAGAAGACAGGTGGAGATTGTTGACAAGTGTACCTTAACAGAAGAGTATGTTAGTCCTGAATGTAGAAGCTCACACAAGTAAGAAAGGACCATGGGTATTGGAATAAGAAAAGGGTCCTGTTTCTTCTTCAGACGCCACCTGGAGAATCTTTTCCATTTTGATATATAATTTCTCCTGGTACTAGGCTTCCTAGACTCCTGCAGGACACTGAGTATGTCCTCTGAATATAGGTGTCTGAAGGGGATCAGAATACTATCACTCATAGGGTGAGTCTGAGGTTGAGCACCTGAGGATGGATGAGGGATCTCCTGTCTTGCGTGAGCAGGACAAATCGGTGGGGTAACCTGTAGTGATTGCCCTTGGCTAGAAGGTAAAGTAGGGGGAACCAATGCTGTTTTGGCCAAAAGGGGGTCACCAGCAGGACTTTTGGCTTGTCCCTGTGGATCTTCAGAAGGACTTTTTGAATCAGTGTGAAAGGGGGAAAGGCATAACCCACTTTCCAAGCTTGTGGATGTGGGTCCCTAGTGCAAAACAGAGGCATCTGCCTGTTCTGGGAGGAGGGAAACATATCTGCCTGAGGAATACCCCACTTGTGAATAAGATCCAAGAACACCTCCCTGTGAAGCATCCATTCATGAGAGGGTGGAGAGGTTCTGATGAGTGTGTCCACCATCACAATCTCTGCTGAAAGAATGTACATTGCTTGCAGGTGAATGTGTAGATTTGCTGCTAGGGGCCAAATCTGAATTGCCAAACTGCAAAGTGGTAGGACCTCACCCCCCCTTGCTTGTTGATATACTACAGGACAGTCACATTGCCTATGACTACTTTCATGGTGCGGGGCAGGAGAATTTGGTGGAATGTTTGCAATGCAAGGAGAAGGGCTGTCATTTCTTTGATATGGATGTGATCTCTTTGTCTGTGGGAGGACCACTCTCCCTGGACTTCATTCTGGTTGTTGTGGATTTGCAAAACTGCTCCCCAACCCAGGTCTGAAGCATCTGTATAGATGTGTTGTAAAAGTGGAGGGATCTGCAAGGGTATGCCCTGATTGAGGTTGATAGATGCAATCCACCATTCTAGCTCTTTTTTTCAGGCATGGGAGAAGAGGGAGGGGAGATATCTTGAGGGTTTGAATGTTGGTTTCACCGACTCTTCAGGATCTACTAAAATTTTCTCATATGCAACCTTGCCGAGTGAAGCATGGGGATCAAGGATGCCATGTGGCTTAGGACTCTCAAGAATTCCCTGGCTGAAATGTTTTGGAAAGAGAGAAGAGTTTGAAGGTAATGGGTGAGGGCTTCTCCCTTTTGACAGGGAATGAAGGTTGCCATTGTGTCGTTTTTTATCCTGCACTCTAAGAAGACCAGGTCTTGGGTAAGTACCAGGTGAGACTTTTGCTGGTTCTCAAGTGAACTCTTGGTCTGGCAAGGTTTTGCACACCATGTGTAGGTGATGGAAAAGGGAGTGGCAGTCCTGGTGAAGGATTAACAGGTTGTCTAGGTATGGTTATACTTGTATGCCCTGCAGTCTGCAGTGGGCAATAACTGGAGCTAGGCACTTTGTGAATACACTGGGAGCTGTAGAAAGCCCAAAATGCAATGCAGAAAATTGAAAATGCAAGTATCCCAATGAGAAACAATAGGGATTTCATGGAATAGCGGGAGTGAATGGGGATATGAAGGTAGGCATCTCCAGATCCAGGGATACCATGAAGGCTTGGTGGGTGATGAGGGGCAGGAGATTATGCAAGGTGAGCATTTTGAAGGTAGGCACCTGGAGAAATAGGTTGAGGACTGACAAACCCAGAATTGGTCTCCAAGGACCACCTTTTCTTGGGACCAAAAACATCCTGGATTAAAATCTCTTGTTTGCCTGGTCTGGAGGTACTTTTCCTATTGTGCCCTTAGCTAGGAGCTGATCCAAAATTGGGGGAAAGAGATGAAGCTGACTTGGAGGGGGTTGGGGTATCCCCTGGAAAAAAGGGGGGGGGTTGTCCACCAGGTCATAAAATAACCTTGTTAGATGATGGAGAGGACCCAAGCCTCTGAGGTGATCTTCCGCCAGGAGGGTAGGGAAAGTGTGAGATGGAGGGACATGGGAATGGAAGTGGGCAACGGATTTCAGTCACAGTGGAGGGGCTCTGTCAGGGTCTGGCTGCCTCTGAAAGGGAGTAGAGATTGTAGAGGAGGATGGTCTAATAGTGGGATGTTTCCTAGATTGTCTCTGTCCTTTGGCCTGTGAGGTAGTAGACTGAGAAGGCTGCCTCCTAACAAAACTGGTCCTTTGAAGGTAGTTCATACGGTATCTAGGAACAGGTGAGACTAGCAAATGTTATAAATTTTGTAGCTGCTTGTCCTTTTCTTGTAGATATTTTAGTTTAGGTTCATAGGTTCATACTAGGCTATCTGCCCGAGGGCATTTACAAGCCTAGCCCATAGTTTTGTGGCTTACGCCACCCCTTTAGTATGGGGAACTATACCCATTATTTTGCTGTGCCTCTGTTGAGCAGTGACACTGAGGTAATCCCTGGGGTATATCTGCGATCTCCCATCCATTGGTCAAGATTTCTCTTGAACAAGGCCAGCGAGGTGCTCTGCCTCACATATACCGGGATTTTATTCCACAGCATAGGGAGTCTTTGGGTGATGAATCTATCCCTCCAGCACGTCCTATTAATAGCCGTGTCGAGGTTTAAGTCTCCGCCCTTGTGACTCTGAGGGATCTACATTTTGTGAGGTGAAGCAAATTCATCAAATCTGGGTTTGACATGGCCTTGTATGTTTGGCAAAGGTCACCTCTGAGCAACTGAATAGAGCTGGAGTTCTTTCAGTCGGGCAGCATAGGACAGATGTTTGAGACCCTTTATCCTTTTGGTGAGGAACTTTTGTGGCCTCTCCAGCTGCTGCAAGAGTCGGGTCAGATACATTCGCAAAGGGCCATTGTACTCAATCATTGGTCTGATGAGTGATGAGTATAGGGAGACTATGACCTCCCTTGATCTAGATGAGAATCCCTTCATGATAAGGTGGGCAATGTAGAAGGTCTTCCTAACTACTTTAGCTACATGGGTGTCGAATGACAGACTACTATCAACCTGGGTCCCCAGGTCCCTGATAACTTCTTCTGTGCTCAGTGGATTGCCACCTATTTGGTAGCTAGGGGTAACCTTGTTTTGAAGGGTATGACTATGCATTTTGGCATTTAACTTTAGGCCATGGCTCTGGCACCAGTTATCCGTTTCTGTGAGACCCTTCTGAAGGATATCTGTGTCAGATGTGTTTTCTACTATGGCCCAGTTTGCAGTCATCTGCAAACTTTGTCAGCCATAACCCTCCTGTGTTTGCTTGTACTTGGAAAAGTAGATGCCAAACAAGAGTGGGCCCAGGACTGAGCCCTGTGGTACACCACTTGTGACAGGTTTTGAGTCTGACATGGCGCCAGCAACTCTGACCCTGTGGGTTCTGTCACTCAGCCAGTTTGCAACCCATCTTGTGATGTATGGGTTAACATTTAAGCTGATGAGTTTTTCAATGATACCCGAGTGGGGTATTGTATCGAAGGCCTTCGCCAGATCGAGGTAGGCTGTATGGACTGCCTTTCCCTCATCAATGGCTTTGGTGACTGTTTCGAAAAAGTCAACCAAGTTTAGAAGGCATGATCTGCCTTTGACAAAGCCAAACTGGGATGGATCCAAAGTCTGCAAATTCTATTTATGAGGTCCATTATGATCCTCTCCATGGCTTTGCAGATAAGGCTTGTCAAGCTAATGGGCGGTAATTTCCAGGGTCGGTGGAGGCACCGCCTTTGTGAAGTGGGATCACAGTTGCAGTGCGCCACTCCTGGGTACGTATCCAGAGGTAAGACTATGATTAAACAGCTGTCCTAGCTGTGGGTTTAATTCCTCATTGAGTTCGTGGAGCACACAGCCGGGGACACCATCAGGTCCCATGGATGCTGTGTTTTTTGCTTTGGAGAGAGCAGTTCTCACTTGGGCGTTGGAGATGTTTGGGGGCTGCAATCGCTTGGTATAGATATCTCTCCTTTGGGGAGGGGAGAAGTTTGCACTGAACCTGTCAGCCAGTATGTTGGCAATGTCTGTAGGATCAGTAATCTTCACATCATTTTGAACTAGTTCTGAGCATATCTGGGAGTTTCCTCCCAGGTTTCTAACATAGCTAAAGAAGGCCTTATGATTGTCTTTTGAGTCTTTAGCTATTTTTCTCTCAAAATTTGCTTTGGATGATTTTATGAGAGCTCTTAGTTTTTACTTATAGTGATCAAGGGTGTCTTACCTTTTAAGGATTTTGCTCTATCTTGTAGTAGCTTCCTCCTTTTGTTGTAGAGTTTGTTTATGGCTGGGGTCCACCAGACTGGACGCTTGCCTTTGGTACAAAGAGTCTTTGTTTTGCTTGGGATTGCCTTATCCATGCAGTCCTGCAGGTGCTGGTAGAAGGCATTTGTAAGTGATTCAGCGGCTTGAGTACTGTTTTCTGCCAGCTCGGGGCCATAAAGGAGACCACACTAGTCTTTAGAAGTGTGAAGTCGGTTTTGGAGAATTTTTTTTCTGTGGTTTTTTTTATTACAGGGGGGGGGGGGATGAGGACCTCCAGCGAGATTAGTTTGTGATCTGATCTCACCAGTGAGGGGTATACTTCCGGTGTTGAACATTGTGCTCCCATGTTCGTGATGATGAGATCAAGTATGTTTTCTCCTCTTGTGGGGATGGTGACTAGTTGTTCCATGGCATTTGAGTTTATGAATTCCAGGAACTTTTGGGCTAGGGTGTTTGGGCTTGAGTAGTGTTCCCAGTCTATATTAGGGTAATTGAAGTCACCTAGTATGATGGTGTTTGGTGATACATTTATCCCTCTAGTGTTTTCAGGAAGGCCATGTGAGGTTCCTGAGTTTGTGAGGGTGGCCTGTAACATGCTACAATTTGTAGAGCAGTCTTGCCTATGGTTAATTGCACCTGGATGGTCTCCGATGCATCGTGCGTTGCCACCAGTCTTGAGGTGTGGGTGTCTTTGATGAATATGGATACCCCCTCCTTTCTTGGTATTGTCCGGATTTTGGGGCGGAACGCATGATAAGAGGTAAAACCTGATAGTGCTGGGGTGCTCTCAGGAGCCTTGAACCAGGTTTCTGTCACTGCACAGACATCGATGTTCTCCATACTGAGAAGGGCCTCGAGTGCGTGCATTTTGAGATTTAGACTTCTGGCATTGAGCAGCATTACCCTTAGTTTTTCCTTTTTTGTGTTCTAGGGTGGTAGGTTTAGAATTTGTGCCTTGCCTAAAAAAGGCACTATGGGGGTGGCAAGAGCCTTTGCCAATATCCGGAATCCCAGGGGTGACAGGTGCAAGCCGTCCAGCAGCGTGGCTTGTCCAGCATGTCATCCCAGGCAGACAGACATTGGATCCCCTTTGAATGACACCAGAGTTTAAGCCAATTGTTAAAGCTGATCATCTTATCTCTGTATTGTGGCATCATTCTTGGTGAAGGTAGGATACTGCTCAAGGTCAGGGTCATACCTGCCTGGGCTACATAATCAGAGAGCTCCTCAATGTCTCTTTTCATGTAGTCCAAGGAGGTGCGTCTCAGGTCGTTTACACCAGCGTGGACAATGACTGAGTCGTATTTGTACCTGCTGTTGAGAGACCTGAGTGCTTGCGTTATGTGGCGGATTCTAGCCCGACAGGCAGCTTACTGTGACCTTCTCCTTACTCAGTCTGGTGAGCGGGGCGTCAGTGTGTCTGACTATGGAGTCACCAATGACTAGTGTGTCTGGCATTGTGTTTGGCCTTAAGGGCTGTGACTGTTTGACACTCTGACTGTGAGGTCTATGTGTTGCAGGTGTTGTGTTCTGAGGTGGTGGTTGTTTGGGTGTCTGCTTTGGTGGCCTCTGCTGTTTTGGTAGATTTTTGATCAGAGCCGAGTATGTCTTTGTGTGTTTATGTGTATGATTTGAGGTTGTGATGGTACTATGTGAGACTGGGTCTATAGTGTGTGTGGTAACCTTCTCCTCCTGACTGGTCTTGCCAGTCCTATGTTGAAGAGCTCAGCCTCCAGTTTGGCCGTATAGTTGCATCTCTGCATGTATTTGTGTTTTGTGGGAGGAGGAGAGGGTTGTCTGTGTACATGAGGCAATTGTAACATTGCCTCAATATTCCCAGGTTCACCAGCTGAGCAGGAGAGGACACTAGCAACTGATCCTCGACATGCTAGAAGGACTAGACAAAAAACTTTAAAAGAGAAGACCGAGAAATGGGGGTTTGCCTTTTGGGGTGCTATCTATAAGAGTGCCGTATCAAGGTAATAAGTACTGTAGGAGCAAGTGCTAGGTTTAACAGATAGAGAAAAGTCTACTTGGAGTCAAGTAGAGATGATCTTTAGGTATTAGAGAAAGTGCTAGTAACAGGGATGCTTAAAGGTAAGATTGAAAAGAATGCACTCTGCAGTGTGCACTAGAAGTTAGATATGAAAGTAGGTAACTTGAGTTTTACCTGTTTAAAAAGTTAAGGTTTAGTGGAGAGTTACTATTTTTAAAACAGTAAGATGGACTGAAAGGGGTGGTTACTTTTGTATTTTGGTGCTATGAAATACTGTAGGATGGCCAATAAATTTAAATAATTGAAGGGGTGGGATTTCTAAAGTGATGGTTTTGTGATTACTCACATAAGCCAGTGAAAGTAGAGAGAAATGAGATATATGGTCAGATTAACATAAGAGGCGGGCAACTAGAAAGACAGTGGTATTTAACAAGGCAACTTAAATGGGTGGGAGGGAGGGAAAAAATTCTGCCTGACTCAGAACAGAGAGAGCTGTGGTCTCTTTTGAAGTTTTAATATGCTGTTAGAACAGAATGCAAGCAAAACACAAGATAAAGAAAACAAACTACAGTATTCAAAATATAGAAAGGCAATACAGAAATACAAAAAATAACAGCAAACTAACCTTTCCTTCACAGCAAAGTGTAGCAGAGTCTGGAAGAGCCTTTCTGGTAAAGCTCTGAAATGTTTTAGTTTACTCCTTAAATAGAAATTTTAGTTCCTAGCTCCACCCCCTCTGTTAACAAGTGATTAACCTTAAGTGACCTCTTCTGTCTTATGAATGAGTCCTTAATTAATCAGTTCTTATTTCTGCCTGACTCAGAACAGAGAGAGCTGTGGTCTCTTTTGAAGTTTTAATATGCTGTTAGAACAGAATGCAAGCAAAACACAAGATAAAGAAAACAAACTACAGTATTCAAAATATAGAAAGGCAATACAGAAATACAAAAATAACAGCAAACTAACCTTTCCTTCACAGCAAAGTGTAGCAGAGTCTGGAAGAGCCTTTCTGGTAAAGCTCTGAAATGTTTTAGTTTACTCCTTAAATAGAAATTTTAGTTCCTAGCTCCACCCCTCTGTTAACAAGTGATTAACCTTAAGTGACCTCTTCTGTCTTATGAATGAGTTCTTAAATGAGCAGTACTTATTTCAGACTCACTCAGAACAGAGAGCTGTGGTCTCTTTTGAAGTTTTAATATGCTGTTAGAACAGAATGCAAGCAAAACACAAGATAAAGAAAACAAACTACAGTATTCAAAATATAGAAAGGCAATACAGAAATACAAAAATAACAGCAAACTAACCTTTCCTTCACAGCAAAGTGTAGCAGAGTCTGGAAGAGCCTTTCTGGTAAAGCTCTGAAATGTTTTAGTTTACTCCTTAAATACAAATTTTAGTTCCTAGCTCCACCCCCTCTGTTAACAAGTGATTAACCTTAAGTGACCTCTTCTGTCTTATGAATGAGTCCTTAATTAATCAGTTCTTATTTCTGCCTGACTCAGAACAGAGAGCTGTGGTCTCTTTTGAAGTTTTAATATGCTGTTAGAACAGAATGCAAGCAAAACACAAGATAAAGAAAACAAACTACAGTATTCAAAATATAGAAAGGCAATACAGAAATACAAAAATAACAGCAAACTAACCTTTCCTTCACAGCAAAGTGTAGCAGAGTCTGGAAGAGCCTTTCTGGTAAAGCTCTGAAATGTTTTAGTTTACTCCTTAAATAGAAATTTTAGTTCCTAGCTCCACCCCCTCTGTTAACAAGTGATTAACCTTAAGTGACCTCTTCTGTCTTATGAATGAGTCCTTAATTAATCAGTTCTTATTTCTGCCTGACTCAGAACAGAGAGAGCTGTGGTCTCTTTTGAAGTTTTAATATGCTGTTAGAACAGAATGCAAGCAAAACACAAGATAAAGAAAACAAACTACAGTATTCAAAATATAGAAAGGCAATACAGAAATACAAAAAATAACAGCAAACTAACCTTTCCTTCACAGCAAAGTTGCTCTGTGGAGGCAGTACCAAACAGGGTCTTATTATCAAGTGGCACATCCAGCAATTTGGTCTGTACATCCATGGGAAGGGGCTGAAGCCTCACCCAGGAATATCTTCTCAGGACAGAACCTGAGGCTGCAGATTTGGAAGATACTTCTACCGCATACTGACTTGATGGAGTGTCTAGTCACCTGAGAGGCAGTAGAGAGCAGGGCAGAGAGTTGTGACTTAGCAGGAGTGTCTGGCACATCTGGCATAAGTGCAGAGGCTTTAGACAGGGTATCTAGAACAAACCTAGCCATGTGTGTTTAATAATTTAGGGCTCTGATGGCTAGTGTGGAGGAAGTATAAATTTTCTGTCCTTGCCTATCCATAAATTTGCTGTCCTTATCTGTGGGAAACAGAGAGGTGAAAGGCAGCTGTCTAGAGGACTTGTCTGCTGACACTGCTATGACTGCTGGGTCTGCAGTGGGGTTCTTGAACAAGAACTGTGTATCCTGAGGGACTTTATAAAACCTATCTGGACGTTTGGAAGCTGGGGGGCTGAGAATCAGGGGTCTGAGATGCAGCCAGAAAGGCATCATGAAAAGCTGGGAGTAGAGGAGGAACTGCAGATGGGGAAGGCTGGTCCATCTGCAGTAGTTCAAAATACCTCTTTTTAGTTTCAGAAACATCTTTGGACAGCGCAGTGGTGCAGCAGTAGCATTGTCGCCTCACAGCAAGAGGTTCAATTCTTGGCTGGGGTGCCTTCTGTGCAGAGTCTGCATACCCTCCCTGCATTCGTGTGGGTTTCCTCCAGGTGCTCCAGTTTCCTCCCACGTTACAAAGACATGCATCTGGAGCCTTTCTCCCCTGGCCTATGCTGAAAATTGGCTTCGTTCCAAGTCGGACTTTCCCGGTTAACAAATGTTAAATAAATAAATAAATAAATCTGAGGCCACCATTTGAAATGTTTTCTCATAAGAGAAATGGTGTCCCCAAAGGAGAATTCTTCCCCTGGAGATTCAGGGCTAATAGTGTCCTCCTCCTCAGGAGTGATAAAGTCCTTAGGAGATTCAGTTTGGGAAGAATAGGTAAGTGATTCTTCAGAGTAGGAGAGCTCTTCCTCTGACTCCTTTAAGGCCTGCACATGTGTAGGGGCACCTGGGACTGAAGGGCCTGGAATGCTCTGAACAGATTCTGGAAAAAGGCTTCCCATGCAGGAGCTGGTTCAGTTCCTCTGTGTTTTAATATTTGCTTTCTCTTAAGTGGAATAGAAGGCTGAGTTGGTTTTGGAGCCGATGCCTGGGTGGATGGAAAGGCGGGAGAAGGGCACTCCGATGCCATGAGCCATGGTTCCCCCTCGCCATCAGAAGCTGATGGGTGATCATCCTCAGCGGACATTCTCTGTGTTTCTGCTGAACCGGCTTCTACCATGGTTCCTGGTTCTAGCAGCAAAATCAACATCCGATGAGACCCTGGGCTAACATCTGCCTCAAGAGTCTCACTGGACTCCTGAGGTGCAGCATGGGTATCAGGCCTAACTTTTTTTGGCCTTCTTCCGAGGTGGCTCCTAGGAGGTACCTACCCCACCCTCCATACCTAATGTCAAACGTTGGGGTCTCTTGTTTTATAAGTAAAGTTTTAAGTCAGCCAAACAGCTGCTCAGCGTTTTTGGCATGAAAGACTTGCAGATGTCACAAGGTGTGGCCTTCACCTAAACAAAACAAGCACTGATCATGCATGTCCTTATGTGGAATGTGTCATCCACAAGCACACTTCCCCTTCCTAGCTGACATGTACGTTTGAAAAGCTAGAAGAAAAGCAAGCAAAAATAAATCCAAAAGGGTACTTATCTGTATTGGGTGGCCGAAACAAATGAGTGAACTGATTTCCGGAGCTGGCAATCAGAAGTCCTTAGATCACTGTGGCAGAAAAGTTCTGAAGTGGGTGCATACAGAAGTCACCTTTATAGTGAATGTCGATTTATGGCTCTAACATGCAACATCGCATGTACTCTTGCTCCTCAGACTTTTGTATACTGACCAGATGTCCAGTGCAGGCGGCAACCTCCCCACAGTTATGAATACTGCAACATGAGAATAGAAGGACATATGACAGCTAGGACCATAGGTGACCAGGCCTTCGCTTAAAGTCATAGCTATAATTTATTTTGATATTTAATTTTCATAACTGGACACCCATTTAGAAGGACATGAAGACACTCTGGTGGCAACATTACCATATTATTTTTGAGAAGGGAGACAACTGGGAAATCTGTGTCAGGCTTTCCTAGAAGTGCTTGAATGTGTGAGATTTAAATTTACTTTGAGTGTGAGTGTATCACAGGTCTTAAACTGGGACACATTGCTCTGAAGTGTGTAATAAGGAGTTACATTTGGGAAGGACAGAGGTATAGTCCAGTCCCAGGAAAATAGGGCATGCTCCTGTTGTGCTTTTAGGGGAAAAATTGTGAAATATTAATTCTGTTTAAGTGACAGTCTCATACTGGAGTCAGCAGTGAGGATTGAAGCACCTTAGTTACTGATTCAGGATAGTAGGGAACATCACATTAATTGTTAGCAGTTTGGTAGGATATCGCCAGATGCCACATCCCCTACTAATTATACCTTTTTTTAACAGCAGCTTCTGTTCTAAAGTCTACTAAAAACTCTATCAGTGCAGGTCTTTCACTTATTCTATTCTTTTCTCTTTGCCTGTAGTCTTGACATCAATTATTGGCAGGGAAGGCAATCTCTATCATCCAGTCCAAATAAATTCTTGGCCTCCTCTAATTCTATTAATTTTCTGTCTAAATGCCTTTGCCAATTTTCTCCATTAAATTCCAGCCCCTCTTGCCTATTCTCTGCACCTCTAATTGTAATTATCCCGATCGGCAAAATCTTCTCTCTTTATTCCTGTGTTGACTTAGTTGTTAGCATACTTTGTTACTTTATGAATATAATATTCTGTATGGTTATCGTTATTCTGTTTAAGGATCTGGATCCAGGCTCTCCTTAGTTCTTGAGCTGCCTCCTGTTTCTTCATCATACTTTCCCACTATGAATTATAGCCTTTTGGTTGTGCCATGTATAGGGACGTTAACTGCATAGCTCTGAAATACCCCTTCAAATCAGGTCATCCCAA
Source organism: Protopterus annectens (assembly GCF_019279795.1). Classification (NCBI taxonomy): domain Eukaryota; kingdom Metazoa; phylum Chordata; order Ceratodontiformes; family Protopteridae; genus Protopterus; species Protopterus annectens. The sequence goes on from NC_056745.1 coordinate 405,363,102, forward strand.
ACCACCTTGTTCTACTGGAAGGATACGCTAATCCCACTTGACTCTTGTCCTCTTCCCCTCTCAGATAAAATCATTCAACTCTTTTTTAATTGCTATCCACAATTTCTCTTCTGGTTGATAAAAATATGCCTGACTTGTGTATATAACTAAAGGGATTAAAACATTATCACTGCTTGTACCTTGCTACTCATACTCATAAAACAAAGCTGACAGTTTTTCAGCTTTTGTATTATCTTTTTAGTCTCTTCCCACATATCCTTAGCTACCATATCATAATTCTTTTCAACCCATACTCCTAAATACTTTATCATGTGCCTATAAATATGGGAATTGCTGAACCAGTTTGTGTGTGGGTACATAGTTTACAGCTATTGCTTTTGTTTTATCTTCATTAATTTCATATCTCGAAAAGAGATGAAATTGTCTCAGAATGTACCACAACACTGAAATATCCTTTTCTGGTTTTGTCAGGTACAAAATAACATCTGCAGATAAACTCAGCTTTTCTTGGTTACCATAACAAGTATATCCTTACATTTCTGAGTCTCTTATTTTCTTTGACAATAGTTCTAAATATAATAAATAAAGGGGAAAGAGGACACCTCTGTCTTGTCTCTCTATTCAAACAGAAGTTATCAGAGAGTACTCCCCACTTTAATTTTCACCCAAATCTCTCATATATCATCCTTAAGTTTATTGTGTCAGCCAATGCAAATGCTTCCATTGCCCTATTCATAAAATCCCAGTTTACTCTGTAGAAAGCTTTCTCTGCATCAAGATTCACCAACAACAGTGGCATTTTCTTACATTCTATTTCCCTCTGATCATCATTGTTCTACTAATGTTGCCAAATGTTTGTCTCCCCTCCACAAAACCACACTGATTTAGATACTTCCAAGATGGCAGCACACTGAGTAACAGCTTAATTTCAGCTCTCCCAACATGAAAACAAACTCAGAAGAGTGAGCCATAAACTCATTTTACTGGGTAACTTTCAGTAACTGGTTAGTAAGTGCACTGCCTGGATAACAGCAAAAAAGAAATTCAGAGAACCTGAAAAAAATCAGCCACAAAAGGTGAGGAAAAAAATGACTGAGAAGAATTCAGCAGCTGTTCAGCAAAAAGCAGTGCAAGCTCCAGCTTTGGTGCAAGACATAACTTCTAGTAGCATAGAGGAAAAATAAGTCAAATATACTAGGAGCTGATTAAAATAAATGAAACACTGATGGAGTATATGTGCTCAAATAACAAAAGGATGGATAAAATGGAAGAAGCTTTAAAAAGATTAACATGAGCTGATAAAATTTCAAAAATCAGAGGTCAAAATGAAGAAAAGGCTGGCTGAATATGAGACTGCTCAAGAAGGGATGTTTAAAAAAATAACAGAATTAGAGAACACAGCACGCAGGGAAAACCTGAGATTTTCTGCTGTACCAGAGAAGCTGGAAGGAACAGACTGTATTACTTTTATGAAAGGACAAATAAGCAACTGGACTGGTATTCTACAGCAGGAGTTGTTAACTGAAAGGGCACATTATGTGCATGCTCCAAACCTAACCAAGGGAGAGCAAGCTAGAACTTTAATAGTAAAGATACAATCCTATCAGCAGAATGAGTTGATTCTGACAAAACTATGGCAGAAGGACAAAGTACTAAAAGTGGGAGATGGTAGAGTGTTTGTGGAAAATGATTACTCACTGTACATCAAGCAGAAGAGGAGTACATTTATTCCATTAATCAGGGAATGTCCAGAAGTAGGCGTGAGATGCAAACTGCTGTATCCAGCTATCTTCAAAATATTCTTTCCTGGATGGACAAAATCACTTTTATGAGGAACACGCTAAGGAGGAAATACAACAGTTTGTCCACCAAAACTTGAGCTGTGAAACAGGAGGAGATTATGTTTCTTGTACTTCTGGTAATAAAGACCACAGAGAGACTGTGCAAGTCAAACATTGTCCAGTGTTTCAACAGAAACCGCTTGGGAGACAGACAAAAGCACAAGAGTTGACTACAAGAACTGTGAGCAAGTTGGAAAGAAGCAGAAACTGGATTTGGGAGATGCAGATAAATAGTAATAAAACCAGCAACTCGGAAATTGATAAATAAACATGAGATTCTAAAGCATTAACTATATTTGTGAAACATCACAGAAAAAGAAAACATAGAATTATTGGGCTTTTTTAACTTGTAGGGGACTCTAAATCATATGCCCTACTTCAGGTCATTAATGTTTGCAGGAAAACTTAGGAGATGGAAAAGTCAACTCTAAGTAAAACAAACGTTTGTTCTTAACAGTGGTATTTGTGTGGTGCATGACATCTGCATGCTATAAAGTAAAGTTTTCACAGTTATTTTCAAGTGGGGATACTAAAGTGCACAGGTACCCCTGTTTTTCCTTATTTACTTTTTCTCCCTGTTCAGTTCAGTTCAGTTTTAAGAAATATAGGCACTGCAATTTAAAAAAAAAAGTTTGTTGAAAAGAGTATGATCAAGAAAAAACAATGTGCTTTGCCTCATTCTTGCATAGGTGAATGACTGGATTAAGGCTCTTGGCTTTATCTAGTAACAACTTTTAAGAGAAAATTAAAAAAAGAGCATTAAATATAATCAAGCTATCCCTTAGCAAATAAATAAATAAAATAAGTAAATAAATACTTGTAGAAGCAATCATCTATCTGTTTCTCAAGTCTCCATGGAGGTAATCTGATAAAGAGCAATAGAAACAAATACTTCTTTCTTTTGAAGGCTTTCTTTCAATGGCTAGTAGATAATGTTTTCTGAAAGCATTTAAGTGTTTTCTCATTCTGTGGTGAGCAATGAAGATAAGATTAAACCAGACAGCACTAAGTAGAAACACAGGCTGTACCATGCGTCTTAGCAAGGATAACCTTCATTTTAGACTAACCCAAGTCTATGAGTGTGGTTGTCAGTTTAGGACAATTGTTCCTATTAGGAAGGCAAAACTTCAGTATTTGAAGATGTACATAGTTTTGTGTATTAATATTAACAGGTTTCTGGGATGTATTTTTTTGAGGGCTTTCAATAAAAGAAAAAGTTCTGTAAGATGTAACATAGGCTCAAATGGATATGATGGATATGACAAGAAACAACTATATAGAAGGTCAACCTGCCAAACATTAGTCTGTGCATGTAACACAAAAGCTGGAACTAGATACTTAAAAACATCATGTTACAAATAAAAGGTGGGAATAATAACTTTAACATTATGAACCTTTTGATATTATCTTTAAATGTCAATTGTCTCATAGATATATACAAAAAAGAAATAGTGAACTATATTTAAAAAATGTAGAGTGCAAACAGCTGTGCTACAGGAGACACCTTTGGAATGAACTGAACATGTGAATTTGATAAAGAAAGGTTTTCAGGATGGTTATTCAGCAGAATACCTTTGACAAAGGAAAAGAGGAGTACTTATATTAATTACAAGAGGAGCTCCATTAGTGATAGAAGACAAACAGATAATACTGGTAGACCGTAGTACTAAGGGGCTAATGGCAAGGGAGGAGGATTACACTGGTATATATATTTACATTTCACCTAAAACTGCTATAACGTAGCTTACGAAACTTCTGGGAGAAATAATCAGTTTTCAGCAGGTTATAGTACTTATAGGTGGGGCCTGGAATTTGATTTGCATCAGGAAAGATGTGTATGGGGGCCACAGAATGGAAAATATAACAGAGGAGGGCAGATTTTTGAAGAAATGTATGAAAATATTTGGAATGGAAGATGTGAATTCAGTAGCAGAAGTTTGGAGTGAATTTACATATTATTCCCCAAGTTACAAAAACTGGGTTAGACTAGACATAACCAACATTTCACAGGTACATGTGCATTTATTTGAAAGTTATAACTATTTCAGATCACAAGCCAATAATAACTAAAGTAAAAACACAGGATAATAAAATAAAAATGAGACACTGGTGCTTTCCCACCTACTTGCGGAAAAGAGAACTGAAGGAATGGGTAGTGGAAATTATTCAGCAGTTATTAGAGAAAACATAAATTTCTTCTGAAAATATAGCTATGGACTACAGGGATAAAATGAAAGTGGAGTTTAAAAATACGGAGGAAATAAAAGAAAGACATATGGTTAAGAAGCAACAAGAATTATTTAGAGGGACTGACAAATATTAAAGTACTGCAGAATAGAGTAATCTCACAGAACAAGAGAAGCAATTGCAGAATGTTTAGCAGAAAATAGGATTACTTTGATAATATGCATGAATTTAGAAAGACTGCTGTTAAGCAACTGTTTTTTTTTTCTTGTTTTATAATAATGCCAGAGCACAAAAACCTTTAGTGCAACGACTCAGGCATCAGAAAGTAGAAAGGGTTGCCTTCAAGCTTAGGGAGCCAATAACAAGAGATCCTGTACAGGTGCTAGAAATATTTTGGAAATTTTATGAAACTTTTTATAAAGCAGAGAAAATAGACATCAAGAAAAGGTACAAATATAATTTTTTATAAAAGAATTACATATGTCAAGGTCAGAGGTAGGTGAGAACTTAATTACTAATAGTTAGGATAAGAGGAGATGAGACAAAAATGGTTGTTGTTGTCTTTCGGCTTTTCCCGGTTAGGGGTCGCCACAGCAGAACTCTGGTCCGCTAATGATTGGCAGTAGATTTTCATGAATGCCAAGGTGCCAGCTCGACGTTCAACCTTCAGCAAAGGCATGCCCATTTACGCATATTTTTCGAACGCCCACCCAACTGCGGGGAGGACATGCAGACTCCACACAGTGATGTATAATTAATCAACAAAAAAGTCCCCAACAACAGATGGTATTCTTACGGAAATTTGGAAGCTAGGAGGGAAAAAAACTGATAACGATCTGGAAGGTTTTGTTTAACAGTATTTTAAGAGGAGGAGAAGCATCAAAATTCCTGGAAGAAAGCGGTGGTGGCTATAATATCTAAAGAAAGTAAATACCCATCAGATCCAGCTTCATACAGGCCCATTTCAATCCTAAACCATGATTATAAAGTGTTTATGTCTATAATGGCTACAAGAAAGTGCAGTTGTGTACACTTACCATAAATGTAGATGTTTGAGTGTATTCACTGTTGCAGTCATCACACTTGGGTTATCTGCCTGCAGGTAGCCCTCAGTTGGCCTGAATACCAGAGTCATAGGATTTCTGCGTCGGATGCTGTCACCTCTTCCATGACATCTGGTCGTCAGGGGTATAAAACATGCAGCTGACGCCATTACATCAGTTTTTCTTGCCCCAGATGTCAGGAACTCCCCAAATAGGAAGCTATTACATGATGTGGAACTCCTCCAGTAAAAAGTAAATACCACTGCCATAAAAGATGGCCATAAAGAGGATAGGTAGAAAGGATAAAAAAAGCCAGGGGGCTTGAGGGAGGGAAACCAGGACTGCAACAGTGAATACACTCGAACATCTACATTTATGGTAAGTGTACACTACTGTACTATGTTCTTCATGTTTCATTGTTGCAGTCATCACACTTGGGTTGATTCCCAAAGCTGAGGAAGGGTGGAGGCAGTCAAGAAGTGTTAGGGCTAGCTAGCAGGCCTTGTAAGACTGCTGTATCAAATCCAGCTCTGGATTTAGAAAAAATAGGTAAGTGGTAATGCCTGGTGAAGGTGTGTACAGAACTCCAGGTTGCAGTTTCCAGGATGTCCCTGGTAGGGACTTCCCTGAGAAATACTGTAGAGGTTGAAGTAGATCTAGTGGAATGAGTTCTGATCCCCTGAGGGGTAGGATTTCCATGGTGCTTGTAGCAGAAATGGATGCAGTGTGCTATCCATTTGGAAATGGTTTGCTTCGAAATGACCTTACCCTCTACCCCTGTAGCAAAGCTGACTAGCAGCTGGTCAGATTTTCTGAAAGGCTTAGTCCTGTCAAGGTAGAACCTGAGCTGTCTGTGCATATCCAAGGAATACAGGATCCTTTCCCCTTTATTCTGAGGTTTAGGGAAAAAGGTTGGCAAATGGATGGATTGGTTTAAAGCCACACTGGATACCATCTTGGGCATAAAGGATGGGTTAGTCCTGAGGGAAACCCTGTCAACATGGAAAATAATGAAGGGCTCCACCACCATTAGTGTAACTCAGACACTCTTCTTGCTGAATATCTAGAAGTAAGGCTGTTTTCCAAGAGAGGAATTTTAACTCTGCTGAAGCAGCAGGTTCAAAAGGGGGAAGTATGAGCTTTTCCAGTACAAAGATAAGGTCCCAGGCTGGGGTGGAAGCTGTCCTAGGTGGGCTTAAATTGTTAGTTCCTCTCAGGAACTGTCTGATGAGAGGGTGAGAATAGAGAGCTGGCTCAGTATTATAATGAGCTGAGATGGCAGAGGCATAAATCTTAATGGATGAAAAGGATAGGCCTCTGTGGAGCAGCTCTGCTAGGTAATCAAGGATTTGAGGTAAGGTGGGCACAGCTGTGTCCTTTCCTTGAGACTGAGTCCAAGAACAATATCTTTTCCACTTTTCAGCATAGGATTTCCTAGTACTAGGTCTTCTGGCCCCAAGGATGATGTCCAGCACCTGTTTCCTGAGGGATGCTGGTGTTGTATTCAGGGGATAAGCCATGGCTGCAAGGTTTAGGGTTTGCAGCTGTGGATGCAAAATCTGTTCCTCTTGCTGAGACAGCAGGGAAGGTGTCTGATGTAGGTGCCAGGATGGCACTGCTGTCAGACTGCAAAGGAGTGGGTACCAGTGCTGGCGTGGCCAGTCTGGTGCAATATGGATTGCCCTTGGCCTGTCCTGTTTGATCTTGAGTAGTACATTTGAGAGGAGGGGTAGAGGAGGAAAGGCATAAAATGAGAGGTTTTCCCATGTAAAGGATGGGGCATCCACCTTCCAGGCTGTGCTGTGAGGGTTCCTGGTGCAAAATCTGCTCAATTGGTGGTTTTGGGGGGAGGCAAAAAGGTCCACCTCCGGTGTTCCCCACCTCTGGATTAGAAGTTTGAATTAGTTTGGTTCCAGTTTCCACTCATGAGGGTCCAGTAGATTTCTGCTTAAGTTGTCTGCCAGTGAATCTTTCTTGCCTGGCAGGAATTGAGCTTGAAGGTGCACTTGGTTGCTCAAGGCTGTGTTCCACACGGCCATGGCTAACTTGCAGAGTGGGTAAGAATGAGTTCCCCCTGCTTGTTTATGTACCACGTAACTGTGGGGTTGTCTGTCTTTATCAGGAGCTGTCCTGGAAGGATAAGGTATTTGAAGGCTGTCAGAGCATTCTGTACAGCTAGCATCTCTTTTCGATTGATATGCAGGAGAATTTGTTCTGGGCTCCATTTGCCTTGAATGCATTTGCCTGCCAGATGAGCCCCCCATGCATAGTCTGATGCGTCTATTGTCAGGGTTTGGGTGGTGAGGGGTTAAGTGAAAGGAAGTCCCTTGTTGTGGTTGCATGCCTCTGCCCACCAAAGGAACTCTGCCCTTAGACAAGGTATGATAGGAATCATTGTTTCCAGGTCCTGAGAATGTTGACACGAGAGACTTTTTAAGTTTCCTCGTATGCAGTCTTGCATATGGAATTAGCAGAATGCATGAGGCCATGAACCCTAGGGCTTGCAGTATCTTCCTTGCAGATAGCTGGGCTTTGGCGGCCATTAGTTTGAAGTACTTTGTCAAATAAACCTGCTTTTCTGGAGTGAGGAATGCCATCTGGGAAGTTGTGTTCAAGCTTGCTCCCAGAAATGCAATCATTTGGCTGAGCACCAGATGTGATGTCTTTTCGTTGATGGTGTACCCCACAGAAGTTAGAAGTCTCTTTACAAATGCCAGGTGCTGAAGTAGCAATTCCTGACTGTCTGCCTGAATCAGGCAATCATCCAAGTATGGGTAAATTTGAATATTTCTCTGCCTGCAATATGGAATGGCTGGAGCCAGGCACTTTGTGAATACTCTGGGTGCAGTAGATAAACCAAAGGGAAGTGCAGAGAACTGATAGTGCATAAAGCCTGTCCTAAAACATAGATATTTCCTGCAAGACTCCCTTATGGGGATGTGCAGATAAGGTTCTTTTAAGTCTAGGGTGACTAACCAGGTATCCTTGGTTAGCATAGGAAGAAGCTTTTGCAGTGTAAGCATTTTGAATTTTGGGACCACCAGAAAGGTGTTGAGAATTGATAGTTCCAGGATAGGGCGCCAAGAGCTCTGTTTTCTGGGCACCAGGAACAGTCTGGAGTAGAAACCCTGTCCCATTTGTTCTACTGGAACAGGTTGAGTAGCCCTGATATGGAGAAGAGAAAGTACTTGCTTTTGAGCCTCTGCCTACTGATTTGGAGGAAGGTCTGGCAACCCGCTTGAGGTTGGCAGTGAGTGGAAGTAGAATCTGTAACCCTGGGATACAATGTTTAGAACCCATCTGTCCTGAGTAATGGACATCCAGTGTTTTGCATGAAGGGCAAGTTTTCCTCCTAGGGGTACAAGTACTTGGGCATGGCTGGGAAGGATAATTGGAAAGTCATTGTGAACTTTTTCCATAAGGGGGTGACTTACCACTCCCTGTTTTTGAGGTGGGAACACTCCATTGTTTAGATCTCTGCATACCCTGAGACTGTAGTCTTGGTGGTTTGTTTCCCCTGAGTTTGGACTGAGAAGGCCTGTTAGGAACTGGAAAGGACCAGTTTTTTGAAAGCCAATGCCTACTGAATCTAGGTGGCTGCACCTGTAAGAAATCTTTGACAGTTTGCATAGATTTAGCTTTTTCTTCCATCTTTTTAAGAACTCCTTCTGCTTTTGTGCCAAACAATTGATCCTGATTTAATGGAGCATCTAGTAATTTTGATTTGACATGGTCTCGCAAGACTTGTTCCTTCAGCCAAGCATGCCTTCTCAGTACAGACCCAGTGACAGCAGCCCTGCAAGATGCTTCTAAGGCATCAAAGCCACACTGCAAAGTATGTTTACTAACTTGGTTTGCAGAATGCATTAACTCTTGTAAATCTTTGTTTTCTGCACAATCTGGAAGTAACACCATTTTTTGTTTAATTAGGTCCATAATATGTTGCTGGTACTTCAACATGTGAAACTGGCAATTCAAAGCCCTGATGGCAAGAGTTGCAGAGGTATATACCTTCTTAACCCATCTGTCTAAAGCTCTAGAATCCCTGTCTGAAGGGGTAGGGTTTTTGGCTGGAGTAGCCTTAATGCCTTTAGGTCCCTGGGAAATGGTCTCTGGATCCGCAGTAGGATTCTTAAAGAAAAATTTGAGAAAGTCAGGTACTTCGTAGTACCTGTCAGGTTTTCTAGGAGCTAGTGGTAAAGAGTCAGGAGTAAGACTGGATTCCATGAAGACATCACCTACAATGTCCAGGACAGGGGGTATAGCTAGAGGCCTGTGCTGAGGCAAATCTAAAAATTCCCCGAGTCTGTTTTTGGACTGACGATAGTCCTGACATTCCCAATGGAAATGCTCTCTTAAGGTATGCAAGGTTTCACCAAAAGAAAAATCCTCTGGAGGGGAGGCAAAGGGAACGGATTCCTCTGCATCTGAATTCTCATAGGTAAATAAGGGTATGTCCTGGTAATCAGAAGGGTCAGAGTCATTGGACTCCTGGTCTGTAGAATCAGAAGGAAATTCAATTCTTTGTATTTTAGCAGGGGAAGGATGGCTTCCCCTAATTAGAGTAATAAGGTCTTCAGCCATTCTAAGCATTTGTTTTTGTGGCATGGGAGCTTGAGCATGTGCTTTGGATGTCAGTTTTCTAGGCGTAGTGCAAACTCTGGGCCTGCGAAACTCAGCAGTTTTAGTCATAAATGAAGTTGCTGGTTTAATACGAATATTGGTAGGCTGGAATACACCCTCAGAAGCCAGTGCATGCACAGCGGCTCCGGACCCATCCAAGGTAGAGATATCTGCAGGTTTCATAGTCTAAGAAGCATCTCGCGGCATACCGGATTCCGAATGGGTCTCAGTAGAGGCCTGCAAATCTGTAGAAGGGGGTATCAGGGCTGTGAAGGTACCGGAGTACCGGTGGATTGGCAACTAGCTTAACAAAAGCATCGTTGGCAGTTTTGGACCTATGCGGTCTGTCTCTGTCTTTATCCTTGCGTTTTTTCTGAAGATCGGTAGTCAGATGGCTTATCGAAGCCATTTCAGAATACAAAGAATGAGTGCGAAAGAATTTAGTGACAAAGATAGCCCGATGATGAATGGTTCAGATGTTAAACAAGGCACAAAACCGACAATGAGGGATGTCGTGGTCTGGGCCTAAACAGGTGATGCAGTAAGAATGAAACTCTGTGTGAGGTATTTGCTTTCCACAGGCAAGACAATTGTTAACTTTTTCTGACATTGGTTAGAGCAAGAAAAAAGGATCCTCAACAGGGTACTTAGCTTTAGAAGACTTCATGTTTGAAACTTGAAAATGAAAATTTCAGGAAGCAGCTGACCAGCACTTGAGAACTGCTTCTGCTTCGGGCTCCTTCACAGCAAGAAAAGCTGATGTAATGGCATCGGCTGCATGTTTTATACCCCTGACATCATGGAAGAGGCGACAGCATTTGATGCAGAAATCCCAAGACTCTGGTATTCGGGCTGACTGAGGGATACCTGCTGGCAGATAACCCGTGTGTGATGACTGCAACAGTGAAACATGAAGAACATCAGCAAATGTGATGCCAAAAGTGATATTCATGGATCAGTGTGGTTTTGTGCAGGGGAAGGCAAACATTTGACAACATTAACAGAACATTGATGATCCACAGGGAAGCTGAATGTAAGGAAACATCACTGTTGCTGGTGGGTCTTGATGAGGAGAAAGCATTTGACACAGTAAAATTGGAGTTTATGAGATGGGCAATGGAAGCCTTTGGATTCCCTGATAAAATTATAAGGCTGATTTGGAAAATATATGAGGGATGGGAGGCAAAAATTAAAGTGGGTGTGTTCCTCTTTGATAATTTCTGCTTGAGCAGAGGAAACAGGCAGGGGTGTCCTCTTTCTCCTTTGTTATTTGCATTAGATTTGGAACCATTGTCAAAGAAAACAGGAGACTCTGAAATTCAAGGATATAATTGGTATGGTAGTCAAGAAAAGCCGTCTCTTATTTGCAGATTATATTACTTTATACCCGATAAAACCAGAAAAGGACATTTCAGTGTTGTGGAACATTTTGATGCAGTTTCAAATCTTTTTTTTGGGATACAAAATGAATCAAGCTAAAACAAAGGCAATAGCTGTAAATTATGTACCCATGCAAGGATTGTGTCAGCAATATCCATATTTATGGAGACATGATAAAATGAAATACTTAGGTGTATAGATTAATAAGGATTCTGGTGTGGCATCTTAGAATATGTGGGAAGAGACTAAATAAAAGATAATGCAAAAACTGAGAAATTGGGTCTGTTACATGGATATGGACAGCAAGATGCAAGCAGTTAAAAGTTTTAGTCCCTTTAATTTTATACACAAGTCAGGCATATTTTTAGCAACCAGAGGAGAAGTTGTGGATAGCAATTAATGAGCTGAAGGATTTTATCTGGGAGGGGAAGATGGCAAGAGTCAAGTGGATAAGATGATTCTTCCAATTGAACAAGGCAGTTTGGAATTACCCAATTTGAAGGCGTACTTCAGAGCTACACAGTTAAGGCTCCTATACATAAAGAAAATCTGTAATTTCAAAGTGGGAAGTATGATGATGAAATGAGGGGAAGCTTAAGAAACAAGGAGAGATTGGGATTTTGGATGCAGATCCTTAAGGAAAATAACAATAACCATACAGAATATTATATTTATAAAGTAGCAGAAAGTATTCTAAAAACTAAGCCAACATGGGAATAGTGAAAGGAGATTCTGCCAAGAGGGATGACTAGAATTAGGGATACTGACAATAGGCTAGAGGGTGATGTAATTTATTGGCAGACAACTGGTAAAAGAACCAAGGTATTGGGATCAAATAATTAGAGGGAAAGGTAATAAAATGGGAAGAGGCCAAGAATTTATTTGGACTACAGGATAGAGATTGTCTTCCCTATCAAGGACTGATATTAGAGTATAGGCATAGAGAAAGAAATAGGGGGATCCTAAGTGAAAGACCAGCACTGGTAGAGTTTTTAGCAGAATGTAGAACAGAAGCTGCTATTAAAGAAATAATCAGTAGAGCAGACAAAACATTGCATAACTATAATAATCCTTCAAAGGAGGTTAGAAAGGATTGGGAAGAAAGACTAGATAAGCAATTCACAAAGAAACAATGGGGGAATATATTCACATCTCCCAAATATGCAAAAAAGTCAAGAAAATTTAGAATCTTTGCTTGGAAGTGTTTACATAGGTATTTTTATACCTAAAGTAGACTCCAAACATTTTTTCCTCAGGTAGATAGCAAATGTTGGAGGTGTGATGGGGAAGAAAGCGGTAACTGGGAACATATTTTCTGGGAGTGTAATGAGTTGGCAGATTTTACAGATTCCCTGAAGACTGCTCTGTAAGAGATACTGGGTGAGCAAACTGGAATTGCCTAGATATAGTAAGGCCTTGCTGAGTTTAATTATGGCAGCTGCTAAAAAAGCAATTACAAGAAAAAGGAAATCAAAGTCTATGTCAACTTTACTTGTAGTAGCAAACACAGTAACACAGATAAAGCAACTGGAATTGGGATCTTTAGAACAGAGTAGGAGAAAATTACATAGGAAAAAATGGGAATTGTAGGAACAATACATGGAGAGGAAAAATGAGGTTAAAAAGAAGGCAGGATTTGAATGTGCTATGTAATGTTTGACTGACAATGACTAGATAGATTATAAGTGATGTATAATTTTTGCAGCTACAATTATGTTGACATGGTTGTGATGTATAATGTTTGCAACTAAAACTGTCATTATGGTTTGTTTTCATTTACATAAATGTATGACTGCCTTTGTCATGAGTGATAATTTAATAAAGATGTTTCTTGTTTACAAATGCAATGATTGATATCTATTAATTCTAGCATTACCTTTGCCATTCTTTTAGCCATTATAGACAAACACTTTATAATCATGGTCTAGAACTGAAATGGGGCTGTACGAAGCTGGATGTGATGGGTCTTTACCATCTTTATGCATTACAGTCACCACAGCTTTCTTCAAGGATGTTGGTGCTTCCCCCCCCCTTTTAAAATACTGTTAAATAAAACCTTCTAGATCCTTCCTAGCTTCCAAACTTCCACAGGAATACCATCTATTTCTGGCAACTGTCCTGTAGACTGGTTACACATCACAATTTTTGTCTCATTTCCTCCTATCATAACTATTAATAATTGAGCCCCATTTACCTTTAACCTTGGCATGTTTAATTCAAGAAATCAACATCTTTGAGAAAAATATGTCCCCTGTTACAAAACAATGCTCTTTTCTAGGAGGCAATCATACAAATGAATTGCAGTATCAATTGTGATAGTAATGTGAACTGACTTGCTTTCTAAGCTGCTGCTTGAGCAAAAGATTTTCTATCTAGGTTTTCAAGAAAAAAAAATGTTTTGCCTGTCTTATGCCTCTGATTTAACCTATGACAATCTGCTTGAACAATGGTGGAACAAACATGGGCGAGGATGACTTGAAAGGTCTCGACTTTTCTTTAACTTGGACATTTTCCTTCAGAGTAAAAAACAGTTCTATGAAACTAAATAAAACCTGTTTTGCTTTGTGCCTCTATGCTAACTGTTGAGCACCAGATATAAATTGATTGCACTCTGTAGTTAATGGCCTGAGGGTAGGAAAAATGAAGAAACTGTTCCACCAGGCTATAACATTACCAGATTATATACAGCCAACAAAAAAGATGGCAGTATCAGTATTTTGTACAAAAACACACTAGATATTGCTCTATACTCCCACACCCTGCCAAGATTCTTAACTCATAAATCCTGCTAACCACAGTAAAACTAAACACTTCCAAGGCAATTGCAGGTAACAATGCTAAAACAGTGGAATATATTCTCTGCTGGTCTCCTCACAAATCCCTCATGAAATCATATTAGGTGATATTAATATATATACAAGCAAACCATACAGTTTGAAAATCAAACCAAAAATACACATTTGTACAAGTTCATCCACCTTATAACCACACCAGCAAGATCAAAGTTATATCTATGTACTTAAATAACTCTGCATCTATGCAAACAAAAAGCAAGTTCCACAGTGTTGTATGAATATTTTTAATAAAACGAAGCTTTCAGACAAATTGTCCTTCTTCAGTGTTAATAAAATGATATCAGGACATAACATAATTTATACTTAAAATCCAACAAACACTTGACACAGCCTACCTATCACAAACTAACTACAATCAAGTAATTAAAAAATCAGTTAATGGGATATCTCACCAAAAATCTTAAAGGAATATATTACATTCCCTTATATTTTCAAGTTATTTACTACTATATACATATAATATAATTGCATTTCATTTAAAATGTGCACATTTCTACTTTACCATACTAAATAAGTACTAGTGTGCATATTCATCTATTTGTAGGCACTTATTAGATCCATACAATTCAGCATATTTATATCAAAATATTACTACAATTTATAATAACATCACCTCAAATACAAACATATAGAGCAAAGAATTGTTTATCATGTTTATACCAAGATTTCAAAATTCATTACTAAAAGACATGGCATAATCACAATTCATTTAATATTATCTCAAGGACATACACGTATTCATGAAATTGCTGAAGTAAGAAAAAGGGGGAGTTGAACAAATATAGTAGGTATACAGGTTATTCATTATTATTTAACTTGTTGCTTCCTTTTCAGAATAGGTTTTATTGTAACCTGTTGATTCGAACAAGGGTGGGTGTCTGCATACAAGTGGACAATCCACTCATATTCCCTGGTATCCAGTCTATTTATCAAATCTCCATGTCTAATACTAGAATGTACAATCTCTATTACACAAAAAAAGAAAATGGTGCAATTCATCTGTCTCCTGTATGTGTTGGGCTAGAGAGTTAGTAATTACCTTCCTTATTTCCGATTTGTGCTCTATAATCCTCTCTCTTAACCTTCTTGTTGATTACCAACATAAAAGCATGAACATTGTTGGCACAATGCTAAATAGACCACGTTAGATGTATTGCAAGTAGCTGTACAACAGAATTTAAATTTCTTCCCATTATGTGGATAAATTCAGTTACTGTTATAATACTAGCACAACATACACAACTGTAACAGGAATAAGTCCCTTTCTTATTATGCATTATATATTCTGTTCTATTTAAACTAAACTCTTTATAGCACAACGGTCTCTTTAAACTATTGCAATTTTTATAAGTAAAATATGGTCTATCAGGAATCCATTTACCATATCCTGGCATAGCCTTTAGTATATGCCAGTTATTTCTAATGACTTTTTCAATACTATACTTGTCATACTAAAGGTCATTAGATATCGTAGATCATTATTATCGGAAATGAATATGTGGCAGTACTATTAGTCTGATTAGAAAAATAAGGCCTCACTCTCCCTTGTCTCATGGAAATTATTTCATTTCTGGCTACATCTAATTCATTTGGATTATAGCCTCTTTCAGAAATTCATCTGTCATGTCATCCATCTGTTTACGGCATATTTTATCTTGGGTATCTAATCTACTAACACGTAGATATTGCCCCCTAGGTATGCCCTTGAAGACATGCTTAGCATGCATACTAGTTTTTTGTAAATATTTGTGTGTGTTCCATATTTTATAAATACTAGTATCTAGCCCATTTTTCAGTCTTAAAGTACATCTAAAAAATGTATGCTTAGTTCTGAATAATTCATCTCAAATTTCAAAAGTCATTTACACCATTCAAATATGAATGAAAATTCTTTAATTCATCACTAGTACCATGCCATGCTAGAAAGATATCATCCACGAAACGCTTGTAAAATAATATCTCATGTGTATCCTTATTGGCCTGGCCATAGATATATTCTTCGTCCATGCAATTATATTATATGTATATAGTAGTAAATAACTTGAAAATATAAGGGACTGTAATATATTCCTTTAAGATTTTTGGTGAGATATCCCATTAACTGCTTCTTTAATTACTTGGTTGTAGTTAGTTTGTGATAGGTAGGCTGTGTCATGCGTTTGTTGGATTTTAAGTATAAAGGATGTGATGTCCTGATATAATTTTATTAACACTGAAGAAGGACTTTGTCTGAAAGCTTTGATTTATTAAAAATATTTGTACAATGCTGTGGAACTTGCTTTTTGTTTTGATGCTTTGGACTTTTTTGTTTGCTGGTTCCACTTTATCACTGGTTCACTTTGTGTTTCTTTGATTCTTTCACTACTTTTGTGAACACTTGAGCATTGTTTTTACATTTATAAAGATGTCGCAGCGTACTGGTTTACATAAAGATGGATTTAAAACCTTGCAGAATCTGTTGGTGAGAGAGAATCCATTGCTGAGCTTTATAGTGACAACGGTGGAAGGATCTCCAAGAGCTACAGGTGTAACATCTGAGAAAAATGAGTTTCTGACTTCACTAAAAACCTTAGAAAGCAAGGAAAAAAGTTACAATGGCAAAGGTTTAGCTTTAACATGTATTTGGAACTAGGTATAGTTCCATGAGAGCTTTGTGTTCTTAACATGCCCTCTTATAGCAATTTATATCCAGACATTCTTAAAAAATGGCAAGTATTGAACATTAACCTCAGCTTAAACTATATGCGGTTAATGAATGATTTTTTTCTTGCCAAAAGAAGATGAACTGTGTAAAGAAATAGAGGAAATGGAAAGAAACTTGTCCAGTTCAGCCCAATTTCAAGAGAACCTGGGCTCATATGATGCAATATTAAAGAAATTGACTGCTTTTGATAACCAGTTGGAAGATACTAAACGTAAACATTTTTTCAGAGACATTTCTGATTTCAACAACGGCCGGATTTTTTCCTGGCCGAAACGTACAATAATGAATCAGCCTATAGTCAATTTGAACTCTAGTAACCATGGTTCCATGTTCGAATTGGATGCTTTCACAAGTGATGTTAACCAACCGACATCTCCAAACAATGCTGTAATAACATTTGAGAATGATACTGTGTCTAGACAATTAAATGAGGAGGGAGGGTGGCTAACGAGTCAGCACCACCAGTTGAATGTATAGTTCGGAGGAAGGAGAAGCCAGACCAATGGTTATTGGTACATAATAATAATGAAAACCACAAAAACA